>NW_023658354.1:0-5000 GCF_015228065.2 Penaeus monodon
AGCTACCTTGGCTCGCTACTCCACACTACTTCGTCGATTTTTCATATTATTTTGTGCAAAGGGTAACGATACTTATTTTTCTGACTGGACATATATGTGTACGTATGCATAAATATATGTATGTATTCAAATGTATATATATATATATATATATATATATATATATATATATATATACATATGTATATGTATACATATATACCCATATATACCTATATATCTATACTTATCTAACTATCGATCTAACTGTATATATACGTATACACATATACAAGTGTAAATCTAATATGTATATATATATATATATATATATACATATACATACACATACACATACACATATACACAACCATTATAATAATTTAGCCATTCAGTCTATTGCTGGATTATATTGTAGTCCCTCTATTGTTTAATTGGATGCCTTTCCTAATCAACAGCGGTTTACCGCTTTTCCCACGGCGGTGACTTCCCTTGTGCAATCGGCGGCTGACTTTTCAAGGCCAATTTCCGGACGACTAGGGTTGGAGACCAGTGCTTCAACCACTGTATATATATATATATATATATATATATATATATATATATATATATATATATACAAACACACACACTATATATACATAAACATATATGAATGGTAAAACACTCTTCCATGTTGAAACTATGGTAAAAAACCCACAGTGCGTGGAGTAGATTTATTGAAAATGAGACTACTTTCGAAATCCACCTCCATTCTATCTTCAATTCAGACCTGAAGATGGAATCTAGGCAGATTTTGAAATCATAGTTTCATTTTCAATAAATCTTTTTTTTTTTTTTTTTACTGCATATACATATAAATGTGTATGTGTGTGTGTTTGCGTGTGTATGTACGGATATACATACATATGTATATGTACATATGTACACACACACACCCACACACACACACACACAGACACACACACACACACAAACAGACACACACACACACACACACACACACACACACACACACACACACACACACATATATATATAGGTTTACTATCATTTGACTTTGATTTAATTTGCTCAGTAGATATTATTATGAGTTAATCTGCTTTGTTCTTTTGTTATGATCTCTGAACCATGCTGATTGCAGCAAGGAACTACATAAAAGCGATACAGTTCTACTGATAAATATTTTCAATATACACATAAATACAAGTACTTAAAAGAAGTAACCAATTCGAATGTCTAAAAGTGAGAAAGTCAGCCCGGGATAATACATGCTAGTGTAGTAAGGATAGGTAGCCTGATAAAGTGAGACCGAGGTAGATTAGGCCAGTCTTCTCAGCCTACAGCAGTTTAGGCCAATATAATCAACTCCGGGTAGCTCAGGACAATATAGACAGCCTAGGGTAGTGCAGGTCAACATAATCAAGCCAGAGTAATGTAGGCTAATATAGTAAGTCAGAGTTTGTGCAAGCCAGTATAATAAATCCGTTTTTTTTATTTTCAATTTTTTTATATATATATATATTTTTTTTTTTTTTTTTTTACGGTAGGTTCATGTTTGAGCCGCCGTGGTCACAGCATGATACTTAATTGTAGTTTTCTGTTGTGATTATCTTGGAGTGAGTACGTGGTAGGGTCCCCAGTTCTTTCCACGGAGAGTGCCGGTGTTACCTTTTACGTAATATTCTCTCTATTTATCCGGGCTTGGACCAGCACTGACTTGGGCTGGCTTGCCAACCAAATCCGGGGTCAATCAATCAATAACGGTATGCTCATGTTTGAGCAGCCGTGGACCTCTCCACCATCCTTCGCCACTAAACTCGATCTTACGCTTTTCTTTCCACTTATACCATCGACAGCCCGCAAATATCTTTGATATTGTCGCTCAGTCTTGTCTTCGGTTTGCCTCTTCCTCTGTTTCCTATCACCATCCCTGTCAGCAAGTTTTTCTCAATACTTTTACTTCTCATTACATGACCAATAAACTTTAATTTCCTCTTGTTCAAAATGTCCAACAGTCGGTCTTTACAATTTACTTTTCTCAGCACTTCATCATTCGTCTTCTTCTCTGTCCAGCTAATACGCAGTACTCGTCTGTAACACCACATTTCAAAACTATTGATCTTTTTCTTGTCTATCTACTTCAATACCCAACACTCAGAACCATATGATGCAATTGGGAAACTAATGAGTTCAATAACCTCAGCTTTGTCGTAAGGTAATGCTTCGGTCTTTCCAGATGTTATTGAGAGCAATTGTGGCGCTTTTGGCATGGTAATTCTTCTTTTTATCTCCGTGAATCATCATATGTATTAGTTAAAACAGCTCCAAGATAAGTGAACTCTGTCACATTTTCCACAATCATTCCATTGATTGTAACATGTTCATCATTGTTCATTGCCGGTTATCTTTGAATCTTCATGATCTTAGTTTTCTTGGCATTAAGAACAAGCCAGCCTTTTCGCTTGCTTCTCTACTTTATCTAGTAGTTGTTGTGTTCAGTGATACTGCTGGCAATCAAAACTATATCATCGGCGTACCTCAGATTTGATATTTTGTATCCTCCAACATCCACAGTTCCTTCAAAATTCTCTAGAGCACCTCTCATAATTGTTTCAGATATATATTAAAGAGGTGCGGAGACAGAATGCAACCCTGTCGTACTCCTTGTTTGACTTCGAACCATTCTGTTAACCCATAAGTGGTTCTTACAGCTGCTTGTTGTTGGTCATACAAGGCTTTTGTTAATTGGATGATGTGTTTTGGAAACTTCATATCGTACATGTTACTCCAGAGATATCGTGATCAACAGTATCAAAGCTTTCACATAATCGATGAAACACAGGTATAGGTCTTTTTGATGTTCTCTGTTTTTCTCTATGATCAATTTTAAATTTAGAATCTGGTTTCTGGTACCTTTTCCAGGGCGAAAACCCGCTTGTTCGTCTGCAATTTCCTCTCTTAACTTCAACTTCATTCTTTCAGCAATAATTTTCAACAAAATTTTGCTGCTGTGACTTATTAAGCAATTGTCCTATTATTGTTGCATTGGAGTGCGTCACCTTTTTTAGGTATGGGAGTAAAGACTGATTTTAACCCAGTCTTCTGGCCATTTTCTTTCATTCCATATTTTTGTACAGAGTTTGTAGAAGATGTATTCAACACTTTCGCCAGCATTCTTAATTAGTTCTGCTGTTATTTCATCTATTCCGGGGCTCTTATTATTCTTTACTTCTTTTATGGCTTTTATAACTTCGTCCAGCAGTGGCGGTGGTTCATCCTCGCTGCCATTGAGTCTAATTAATGTTGTTGTTAGATCTTTTATTCTTTTTGTATAAGTTGGAACAATATTGATTCCATCTATCTTTGACTTCTTTTCCATCACATTCTTCAGTTTTGATAGTGTCCATTGTAGGTTTAAATTTTCGTGTGATGTTTCGTACTCCTTGGTAGAGTTCTTTAGTTGTCTTATTGATAGAACAGTTTTCAATTCTCTGGCAATGTTCATTTAAAATATTTTTCCTTATCTTGTCGCAATAATCTTTGAATTTTTGTATTTTGTTTTTTGTAATTACTTTTTCAACTGGATTATTGATACCCTTTTTATTTTAGGCATCTTCTTGTTTCAATTTCACTTAGTGTTTTTTCAGATATCCAGGGGGAATTTGTCTGTTTCTTTTTGACGATAGTTTCTTAAGCAGTGCTCAGCAAGAGTTCTTTTCCTTCTTCCCACAACCTCATTTGGTGTTTTATCATCTTCACATTGATTGAGTATTTCAAATTTGTTTGACACTGCAATTCTGTAATTGTTATCAAGAGTTTTGTAGTCGAGCTCTAGAGGTGGTGTTGGACGCTCCATCTTTTTGAGTCTTATTTTAAGTCGATAGTTAGTAGTTGGTGGTCACTGTTGCAGTCGGCACCAGTCTTGTTTTGGAATTTTTTATGCAACTCTTCCTTTTTGGTTCAGCACAATGTAGTCAATTTGGTTGCGTGTTCTTTTGTCTGGTGGAAACCACGTGTACAAGTGTCTTGGGTGGTGTTGGAACAATGTATTGGATATAACTAAATTATTTGTACTACAGAATTCAATAAAATCCTCACCTCTTTCATTTATATCTCCCAGGCCGAACTTTCCACAGGTGTCCTATTTTTAGATTATTTTTTCCTACTTTGGCGTTGAGGTCTCCCATGATTATTTTTACATCTCTGTTAGGGATTGTGTCTAAAGTATCTTGAGAGATTATAAAAAATTCCATTTCTTCATCACTTGCAATATTGGTTGTGCGTAGCATTGTATAATACTAATATTATGAGGTTTTGCTTGTATTCTGACTTTTAAAATGCATCATTTATTGGGCTGTACCCAATTAGTGCATTTGCAAGTTTTTTTCGTGAGAGTCCTAGCAACTCCGTGACTATAATTTCCTTCTTCTTTTCCAGGAAAAAGAACTGTCTTGTTTTCTTTAGTTTTGAAACTTCCATTACTTTTCCAATTGGTCTCACTGATTCCTAGTATTTGAATGTTGTATCTATCCATTTCGTTACAGACAGTAATTTACCCATCTCTTTCATTTTCCTTACGTTCCACGTTCCGATTTTTAATGTGTTTCTTAATTGGACATGTTTTCTTTATCTTCTTTGTCTTCCAGATGCATGTTTAACATTGTCAGCCTGGTTGCCCACTAACTAACGCGCCCTTTGATAACCCACGCGACGGGCGATGTGGTATGAATTGTCGTTTCTGTATTTAATCATTGGTGTAGAGGTTTGTCAGGAGAAAATAAAAGTTAGTGGAATCCCCCAGCTCCTTCTCAACTCGCAGTCTCCAACTAATTAGGAGGAACTATCTCTGCCGCTTTTAAAACAGTTACACTGTATACGCCAGACATATTATTTGTGAAACCAGTAATCAGTAGAACTGAAGGGGTTTTCACCAATATCCACTGCCCTGCTGCCGACAGTTTCACCCAACCCTGGTATAGGGAGCTAATAGGGTGCTATCCTTGTTCAGGGAACCCTAG
>NW_023658354.1:10000-24386 GCF_015228065.2 Penaeus monodon
TTAAATAAACTGCTTCCCGTATCTCAACCTGTCTTTGTTTCCCTTCTTTCTTTTATAAATGTATATACACACACACATACATATATGCACACACATACATCTCTGGATACACAAATGCAATTGTAAGATTGCACAGTCGCAATATATTAATATTTTTTGTTTATGACAAATTTTATTTACAAAGTGTTGTTTTTTTCAATATTCATGAATATCGTTATATACGGTTTAAATGTTACTGTTATATCGCAATTACTTTTTTTATCAACAGATATCACTAGAGTGTCTTATTCTAATCAGAATACAATTTTCAGTCATTTATTCTGCTTATTTACAGCATGGTCCGCCCATACTTCCGCACACGAAATGTCTGCGTCTATCTATCGATCTATCTTACTTTAAACTACTGAATATTATATTATACTTTTATTACAACTCACATACATAGCAGTTTGATTAAGTGATGAATGCTTTGTGTCTCTTTATCACAAGCTATTTATTTCCAGTTGCATTATTTTCTCGAAAAAATCTAATATATATATATATATATATATATATATATATATATATATATATATATTTGTGTGTGTGTGTGTGTACATTATATATTTCATTATACATTATATACATATATATATGTATAAACAATACATTATGATATGATGTAATATAATATTATATGAACATATAATCTATATTATAATATAATATGATGCACATATATATATATATATTATATATATATATATATATACATATATATATATATATATATATATATATATATTCTATACTATATATACTATGTATATATCTATATAAATGACACATATAGGTATATATATATATATATATATATATATATATATATTTGTGTGTGTGGTGTGTATGTGTGTGTGTGTGTGTGTGGTGTGTGTGTGTATGTGTGTGTGTATAAATATATATATATATTTGTATATATAAAGTGCACACACACACACACACACCCACACAAACACACATACCCACACACACACACACAAACACCACCCTCACGCACACACGCACAAACACATATACACGACACACACACACACACACACACACACACACACGCACACACGCACACACACACACACAACGCATATATATATAAATTATGTACGTATATGCACACACACACACACACAACAAACGCACGCACACACACACAAAAAAGAAAAAAGAAAACGCATATATATATTTATGTACTTATATGTACAACACACAACACACACACACACACACTCACACACACACACACACACACACACACACACACACACAGACACACACACACACACACGCACACACACACACGAACACACACACAACACACACACACACACACACGCACACACACACACACACGCAAACGCATATATATATATATTATATATATAATATATATATCTCTATATATGTATATATATATGTATATATATATTATATATATATATTTATGTACTTATATGTATTCACACTCTCACACACACACACACACACACCACACACACACACACACACACACACACCACACACAGCACACACACACGCAGACAAAACCGTAAACCTTTACCACGGCGGTACACCAAGCACTAATACGCTTACCTATTTCATTTGTCAAATATTACAATAGCAAACATTCCCCATTCTTTTTTAAATATCTCATGAAAATTTCTTTATAAACAATCTTGTAATAAGAATAATCGAATAATAGAATTATTGGTTTTGCAACATTGGGGTTAGGTATTTTGCAATTATGCCCATATGCTACCTCTCTATATTGTGTAAGAAGGATAAAACAATGAAAAGAATGCGTAGAAATGCGACACAATCTTAGTAATTCTCAAAAGTAATCAGAGTAATGGCAATAATAAATATGAGAGAAGCCAATTATTTTATTTATTCTCCCACAATGAATGTTTTTATATATAAATGTATAAAAATAATGGAAAGACAGAGATGGATAGAGAGAGAGAGAGAGATAGATAGACAGATAAATAGATAGATGTATAGACAGACAATTAGATAGATAGATAGAGAGAGAATATATGTATACAATTATAATTTAAAATATGGAGATTTACATCACATTTAGGCAGATTCTAGATCCTGGATTTCGAGGTTCTGAGAAAGCCGTGGACTCTAAGACTTTACGTGGATGTTTGTGACATTGGACATGGAGTGGTAGGCTGATCAGGCATGTCAGCTTCTGGAAATAGAAAGGACATGAGACACTATCTTTTATCATTATTATTATTATTAATTCAGAAGGATTTAGAAATGATAATGACAATTAATATTACTGATAATTTTTTTTTAATCAGATATTAAATATAGCATTAATAGTATAACTGTTTTCATTATAGCTATTACTATTATCATCATTGTCATCGTCTTACTGGAATCATCATTGTGTTTTCATTATCATAATTATATTACTCCTTTTCTCTTAAATGCTATCATTGATAATCAGATTTTCCCGTATATTCCACATGCAAAGATCTTATCAATAATCATTACTAGTGATCAGCATTACTGTTTTAATTATAAAATCATGTTACCCTGACAATTTTTTTTTTTATTTAATTCTTTTGTTCCATTACATTATACTACTACTTATACTGTGAAAAAGATTAATAACATTATTTTTTTAAAAAACCCAACCTTTACCTTAATTACAAAATTTTAATTTTATTCAGTTTTTTTTAATTATTATCATATATTAATTCTTACCTTGTTCTTAATAATATCTTATGATTAAATTTTCATAATCACACAAAAACAAACCCACTACCCAAAAAATAAAAAAAAAAAAAAAAACTTATTCCCAAATAACCATATATAACGGCTAAAAAAACTAAATATTAATATTTAATTAAACAAAATTCCCTGTTTTTTTTACAGGAGGAGGAAAAAAGAATTTAAATATCTCCAACAAAAAAAAAATATATAATATTTTTTTTTTTTATATAAATATATAAAAAAAACCCCCTTTATTTTTCCCTTTCCAAAACACAGAAAATATACATTTTTATGTTTAAGAAATATCTTATATATTAGTTTATTTTGTTTTTGGGATATATTATTATTTAAGGTTTTTTTTTTTTTTTTTTTTTTATTTCCTGAATTAAATATGAATGTTTAAAAAGGTTAAAAAAAATTGAAAAATTTTAAAAAAAATCCCAAATAAAAGAAAATTTTAGAGGGAAGGGTTTTTAAAAGGATTTTTCTTAAAAAAATAAATAATAAATAATTAAGTAATTAACTTTTTTTAAAAGAATTTTGAAAAATTTTTAATTTGAAAGGGTGGGGGAGGGGGTTTTTTTTTAAATATTTTATCATATTTCACTTTTTTTTTGAAAATTATTATAGTATAATGATAAAAATAACAAAAAAAACCAAAACACAAACATATTTTATAATTAATTAAATTAATATAAATATTATAATTTTTCTTTGAAAATAAAAAAATTTTTATTAAATTACCTGTGGGGAAAGAATGAAAAAAAAAATGTTAAAATATAATTTTATATTATACTTAAAAAATTATATTTTTTTTTTTTTGATTAAAATTTTATAAATTAATTTCCCATCCATCCTAAATTTTAAAAATAAAATTTAAATTTTTTTAATTTAGAAAAGTTATCTATTCCTTTTATTCCCGGGGGGCAAATGTGTACCCCTACCCCCAAAAGGTCCCTTTTTCCAATTTTTTTTTCCCTGGGTCTGGTCCAGTTTTAAAATAAAAAAGGGAAAAAATTTAAATTCTTGGTAAAAAGGGGAATGTATTCTATTTTAAAAAAATAAAAAATTTGTAAAACATATATTTTTTTTATAAAATTTTGAAAATTTATTAAAAAATTTATTGTTATAAATTTTCCTTTTTATTTTGTTTTAAAAAAAAAAATTTGTATACATTTTTAAAATTAAAACATAGTGAATAGAAATTTTATTGGGCTTTCATTTTTAAAAAATTGATTATCTGATACTTTAAAAAAAGGGAAATTAATTATATTGTGTGATTCCTTCCCATTTTTTCATTGTTTTATCTTTAAAAATATATTTAATATCTAATTAAAAAAATTACAGTAAAAATTTTCATTATTTTCAATTTCTATTAAAATTTTAAAAAAGAATTTCGGGGTTTTTTTTTAAAAAAAGAATGGGAATGTTCCCAAAAATTTAAATTTTCAAATGAATGGGAAACTAGAATTCCCCTTGGTGAAAACCCCTTTTAAAGGTTTTACTTTTTCTCTTTTTCTTTTTGTTGTTTTTTTTTTTTGTTTTTTTTTTTTTTATTTGTTTTCCATTTTTTTGTTAAAATTTATAAAAACTTTATTTTAAATAAAAAAATAATTCTCTCTATTTTTATATTCCTTATTATTTTTTTTTTGGTTGTGTTTTTGTTTTTTTTTTTTTTTTTTGGGGTTTCTGGTTTGTTTGTTGTTTTTTTGTTTTTTTTCGTTGTTTGTTTTTTGTTTGTGGGGTGTTTTGTTGTTTTTTGTGGGGGCTTTGTGTGGTGTCGGTGTGGTTTTGGTTTTTTTGGGTGTGTGTGTGCGTGTTGTGTGTGTGTGTGTGTGGTGTTTGTTTTTTGGGGTTTTTTTTTTTTTTCTTGGCATTTTTTTTTTTTTTTTTTTCATTATTAAATAATTATATATTTTTTTTGGGTTTTTGCTTGTGGTGTGTGGTGTGGGGTGTTGTGTGGTGTTTGTTGTTTGTGTTGTGTGGGGGTTGTGTGTGTGTTGTGTGTGTGTGGGGGTTGTTTTGGGGTTTTGTGTGTGGTGTGTGTGTGTGTTTTTTTTTTTGTTGTTTTTTTTTTTTTTTTTGTGTTTATTTTTTTTTTTTTTGTACATAATACATAATATATATTGGTTTTTCTTTTTTCTTTTTTTGTTTTGTTTTTTGTTTTGTTTTTTTTATTACACATTATTATTAGGGTTTTTTTTTTTCCCTTGTTCTGTTTTTGTGGTTTTTTTTCTTATATTTTTTTCTTTTAGGGTTTGGGTTTTTTTGGTTGTGGTATGTTGTTTTGGGTTTTTTTTGTTGTTGTGATTTTATTAACAAATATATATATATTTAAAAAATAACAAAAACCCCCCACACCAACACATCAAAAACAAAAAATATAAAAATTTAATTTAAAAATAAATAAACCTTAGTTATTTTTAAAAAAAATTTAAATTTTGTAATTTTATAAATTAAAACCATATAAATTTATAATATTAAAAAAAAACCTTTTAAATAAAAATTTTTTCAAAATATTATATTCACTTCAAAAATTTTTTTTAAATTTGGGTTTTTTAAAATTTTTTGGGTTAAATGTATTGAAAATATAATTAAAAAAAAAAAAAAAATTTAATAAAATTTATTTAAAATTTTTTTTTTGGGGAAAAAAAGACTAAAAAAGGGGATGGAAAAAAAATTATTTAATAAACGAGGTGTTTTGAATAATTTAAATTTATATTTGAATTTCGAAATAAAACTGGTTTGGGGGACCTGCAAATCCCCGAAAATACTGTTGTTTTTTTAAATAAACTCTATTTTCAAAAAAAAGTAAGCGTTCAGTTTTAAAGATAAAACGGAAAAAAAAAACCCTTTTAAATAAAAATTTTAAAAAAAAATTTATATTTGCATTAATTTTAAATTTTTTTATAAATTTTTTAATATTATTTTGGGAATCTTTTAAAAAAAAAAACACATTAATAAAAAATTTAAAGGTTTTCGAACTGTGGGGGAAAAAAAAACCGAATAAAATTTTAAAATTCAGATTTCAATTTTGAAAAAATTTTTTTGGGCTCATTTTGGCCCCAAAAAATCAACGCCCTTTGGGATAAAATACCAAAAAATGCGAATTTATTAGTAAAAAAGAAAAACCCCCTTTTATATTAAAATTATATAATTTATTTGTAAATGATTTAAAAAATTTTTAATAAACAACAAAACTTTACTCCATCATTAAAAACAAGATCGAAAAAGTGGGGGAATACGAACACAGAAATTTCTTTTTGTTTTTTTTCCCCCCATTTAAATTTAAAATTAATAAAATAAAAATAGGGATTGTTTAGTAAAAAATATTTACAAAATTTTTAATTTTCCCCTTTTTTTTAAAAATCCTCCCCAAAAAATCTGAAAAACACAAGACTACCCCCCCAAAACACGATACTTTACTACGAAAAAAGGGGTTTTTTTATACCCCCAATATTATATATATATATATATATATATAAAAATTAAATTATATATATATAATAAATATCTTTTTTAATTTTTTTGTTTGGCTAATATTTTACCTTTTCCCGTGTTATAGGTTTTTTTAATTAATTTAAATTAAAATTATTTATTTAATATAAAATATATATTTTTTTTTTTTAAATTATATTCTATTTATATTTTTTTTATTATAATATAAGGGATCATATTTATTATTATATATATTATATAAAATTTTTTATTTTATATATCTAGGGTTTTATTCGTGTTGTATTTTATAATATTTATATATAAATATATAATATTTTTTTTTGTATATATATATATTTTTAGTTTTTTGTGTATATTAATAATATATAAAAAATTTAATATAATATATATTTTTTTAAAATTTATATAATTTTAAAAAACTTTTTATTTTAAAAAACACAATAATATTTAAAGATATTTTTTGCATGTATGGGTGTGTTGTGTTTGTGTGTGGGGGGTTTGTGTGTGGGGTGTGAAATGTATGTATGTTTAGTTAATAATAATATTTATATAATATATATATAATTATTTGTGTTTTTGTGTGTTGTTGTTGTTGTGTGGGGTATGTGTGTGGTGGTATATTATATATAAAATTATATATTATAAAATAGGAACATTTTTTTTCAAAAAGTCCGTTGTTAAACATGGGCCCCTTCCCCAATCTACAACTTTCTGAAGGTTTTGGGGTATTTGGGGCCATTTTTTTTTTTTTTAAATATCGAGGTCTAATATTTGTCTTTTTGACACCCTCTGTTTTTTTGAATACCTATCTTATTATAACGCATACTACAACACACACACACAACACCCCCAAACACACACACACCCCACACACACACACCAAATTAAAATTTTATATAAATTTATAATATAATATATATATACATAATAATAAAATTATATATCCCTAATATATACTGTATATACATATATATCATATATATGTATATAATTTTCCCTCGTGTGTTTGTAGAAGAGAGAGAGAGAGAGAGGAGAGGTGTAAATATATTATATAAATTATTATTTTTAAAATTTAATATAATATAGTGTGTTGTGGTGTGTTGTGTTGGTGTGTGGTTGTGTGTATGTATATTTATATTTTATCAAAATAAACCCATACACATGAACAAAATTTAAAAAATTCAAAATCTATCCCTTTTAATTAAAAATATGCTTATCTATTGACTTTTTTTTCAGTCTGTGAGGGCGAGATGATGTATCCCTCATCCTCGGGGCCCAAGAGTAACCCCTTTTTTTCCTTTTTTTTTATTTTTTTTTTCTTCGGGGCATGCGTGACTTGTTTATATGAATAAAAAAATATAAAATTTAATAATCTTAAGAGAATAATATTAGAAAACAATGGTAATGATTTAAATATATGTAAGAATAAAAATAATTAAGTAAAAACCTATTAATTTTAAAATGAAAATTTGATATAATAATGATTGGTGTGGTTAATGATAATAATTTTATGAATATTACACTATAGTGTAGTAGTGTATAATGATAAAAAATAAAGAGAAAAAAATAACATTTTCAGGGAAACATGTTTTATAAAAAACTAATGCTGATCCTAGTAAGATATTGTAAGATTTTTTGCATGGGGAAAAAGGGGAAAATCTGTTTTATAAATGATAGCATTTAAGAAAAAAGGAGTAATAAAATTATATAAGAAAACCAAAAGATGATTCCAGAAAGACGTGACAATGATGAAAAATAGTAATACTAAAATGAAAAGTTTATATTAATGCTATATTTATATCGTTTAAAAAAAAAATTTCAGAAATTAATTGTCATTATCATTTCTAAATCCTTTAAATTAATAATAAAATAATGAAAAAGTAGTGTCTCATGTCCTTTTTTTTTCCGAAGCTGACAGCCTGATCAGCCTACCACCCCCATGTCCAATGTCAAAACATCCCGTAAATTTAGACCCCACGGTTTTTCTCAAAACCTCAAATCCAGGATTAGAATCTGCCTAAATGTGATTAAATCCCCTTTTTTTTTTAAATTAAAAATTGTATCATTATTTCTCTCTATCTACTATCTTTTAATTTGTCTGTCAAAAATCTATTATTTTCTGCCCTATCTATCTCTTCTCTCTCCTATCCTCTTGTCTTCCATTATTTGTATACTTTAATTAAACTTTATTGTTGGAAAATAAAGAAATAATTTGGCGCTCTCTATTTATTATTCCCATTACTCTGTTTTATTTTGGAATTACTAAGTTGTGTCCATTTTTACGCATTCTTTTCGTTTTATCCTTTTAAAAAATATAGAGGGTACTATGGGCATAATTGCAAAATACCAAACCCCAAAGGGAAAAAACCCCAATAATTCTATTTCGATATTCTTAAAAAAAAAAGATTGTTTATAAAAAATTTTCATGGATTTTAAAAAAAAAGGGGAATGTTGCTATTGAAATATTTCAAATAAAATAGAAAGGTTTTAGTGCTTGTGTACCGCGTGGTAAAGGTTTACGGTTTTGTCTCGTGTGTGTGCGTGTGTGTGTGTGTGTGTGTGTGTGTGTGGGGTTTTGTGTGTGTGTGTGTGAAGTTGAAACATAATCAAAAATAATATATATATAATTTATATACTATAAAAATATATAATATATAAAAATATATGCGTTTGGTTTTTTTGTGTGGTGGGTGTGTGTGTGTGTGTGGTTGTTGTGGTGGGTTGTTCGTGTGTGTGTGTGCGGTGTGGTGTGTGTGTTGTGTGTGTGGTGTGTGGGGTGTGCGTGTGTGGTTTTGTGTGTTTTGGGGTGTGTCTGGTGTTTTTGTGTTCTTGTGTGTGGTGGTGGTGTGTGTTTGTGGTGTGTGGTTGTGTGTTTTTGTTAGTGTGTGTGGTGTGTGGTTCATATAAGTACATAAAATAATAGTCTTTTTTCTTTTTTTTTTTTTTGTGTGTGTCTGCGTTTTGTGGTGTGTGTGTGTTGCATATACGTACAAAATTTAATATATATCTTTTTGGTTTGTGTGTGTGCGGTTGCTTTGTGTGTGGTGTGGTGTGTGTCGGTTAGTGTTTGTGCTGTGTGCGTGATGTGTGTGTTTTGTGTGTGTTTTGTGTGTGTAGGGGGTTTTGTGTGGGGGGTTTTGTGTTGTGTGCATTTTTATATATACAAATATATATATTTTTACAACACACATACACAACAAAAACCCCCCCACACACACACACACACAACACAAAACCCAACACCACAAAATATATATATATATATAATATTATATATATATATATTATATAAACCTTAGGGTTCAATTATTTCGTATACATAAAAATAATTTTTTAAAATTTTAAATACTATATTTTAAAATATATATATATATTATTATTATTATATTAAAAATATATATGGAAATCATTTAATTTAATATGATTTATGTTATATAAATTTTAAATTTATCATAAAAATTGTAATTTTATACATTTATAATTTTAAAATGTTAATGAAAATATAATTATATAAACGCAATTAAAACAAAACGTGTTACACATGCACACATATTACTGTATTTAGATAATAATAATGTGCATCATTTTTTTTAAATTAATAATATTTAAAATATATATTAATATTATTCCTAAAATTAAATAATCATTTATATACTTTTTTATATTATATATTATATATTATTTTTATATATTATATATAATAATATTTATATATATTCCATATTTTTTTGTGTGTTTGTAAATTTTATATATATATAAATATAGTATATTATTTATATTATTATAATATATTTTATATTTTATATATTGTGTGTGGGGGTTGTTGGGGGTGTGTGTTTGTGTGCGTGTGTGTGGGGTGTGTGTTTTTCAGGATTTGGCATAGTTTTTCTTTAGTTTCACGTGCGAAGTGTGGAGCACGTGACTTTTGCTTGTTTACAAACCCTTAGCTTACGAGACGACCTAATTCCCCAAACTTTGAGACTGAAGAAGGCGTGGTCGATGGCGATGGTACTGCTCACCCCTTTGGGACCCAGTCCCCCAAAGGACCCAATTTTAAAATTTTTTTCACGAAATATCTATTATTAATATTTTTTAAAAATGAATTGATGAGAAATCAAAGAATGCAGTCTTATTAAATGCAATTTCAAAAACTGTGTTTATGGCCTGCAAAACCCGGGCGACTATAATAGCTGCAACACCCCCGGTTTCTTGTATGACGGGTTGACTATATTAGCCTCCCCACCCCGGTTTTTGTCCGGGTAAAATAAAATGACCCGGGTTCCCCTTTAACAAAGGTAGCCCCTATTTGCTCCCATCCGGGTTGCGGTGAAACGTCGGCAGCAGGGGTGGAATTTTTGGTGAAAAAACCCCCCAGTTCTACGATTACTGGTTTCACAATAATATTTTGGGGGATTCAGTGTAATGTTTTAAAAGGGCAGAGAAGTTCCTCCTAATTGTTTGGGGAAATGCGAGTTTTAAAAGGGGCCTGGGGGGTTCCCCTAAATTTTATTTTCCCTGACAAACCTCTACACCAAAATTTAAATCAGAAAAAGACATTCATACACATCGCCCCTCGGGGGTTATCAAAGGCGCGTTATTTTGTGGGCAAACCCGGGTGAAATGTTAAACTGATTTGGGAAGACAAGAAGAAAAGAAAAAATGTCCAATTTAAAAAAACCATTTAAAAAACGGAACGTGGAAC
Organism: Penaeus monodon; assembly: GCF_015228065.2. Taxonomy (NCBI): domain Eukaryota; kingdom Metazoa; phylum Arthropoda; class Malacostraca; order Decapoda; family Penaeidae; genus Penaeus; species Penaeus monodon. The sequence continues at coordinate 20,925 of NW_023658354.1, forward strand.
GAAAAGGGAAAAGAAAGGAAGGGTAATTACTACGTCTGTAAAGAAAGGATAGATACAAATTTAAATATAGGAATCATGAGACCCAAATTTGGAAAGTAAAAGGAATTTCAAAAATAAAGAAACAAGACATTCTTTTCCCGGAAAAAAAAGGAAATTTAAATCACGGGGTTGCTAGACCTCACGAAAAAACTGCAATGCACTAATTGGGTAAGCCCCCAAAAAATATGATTTTTAAAAATCAGAAACAAGCAAAACCTCATAAATATTAGTATTAAAATGCTACGCCACCAATATTGCAAGTATGAAAAAATGGAATTTTTTTTAACTCTCTCCAAGATACTTTTGACCAATCCTAAAAAGTGTAAAAATAATCATGGGGGACCTCAAAGCCAAAGTAGAAAAAATAATCTAAAAAAAGACACCTGTGGAAAGTTCGGCCTTTGGGATATAAAAGAAAAAGGGGAAAGATTTTATTGAATTTTTTAAAAAAATAATTTAGTTATAGCCTACATGTTCCAAACCCCCCCAAACACTTGTACACGTGGTTTTCACCCGACAAAAGAAAAACGCAAACCCAAATTTACTACATTGTGTGAAACCAAAAAAGGAAGAGTTTCATAAAAAATTTCCCAAAAAAACCTTCCGACTGCAAAATGCCACAACTACTAAAAATCGACTTTTAAAAAAAGACTCAAAATGGAGCTCCAAAACCCCCTCTAAAACTCGACTACAAAACTCTTGATAACAAATTTCAAATTGCAGTGTCAACAAATTTGAAAAAACTCAACAAGTGAAATGATAAAACACCAAATGGTTTTTGGGGAAAAAGGAAAAAACTCTTCTGAGCACTGCTTTAAAAAACTATCGCCCCAAAAAAAAAAAGCAAATTCCCCTGGATATCTGAAAACACTAAATAAAATTTAAACAAGAAATGCCTAAAAAAAAAATATCATAAACCCGTTTTAAAAAGTAATTTTCAAAAACAAAAAACAAAAATTTAAAAATTATTGCGACAAATAAGGAAAAATATTTAAATGAAAATTGCCAGAGAATTTAAAAAATGTTTATCAAAAGACAAATAAAAAACTCTACCAAGGAGTACGAAACACCACGAAAATTTAAACCCTACAATGGAACTATCAAACTGAAAGGGGGTTGTTTTTTGGGTGGAAAAAAAAGTCAAAGATAGTGAATCAATATTGTTTTCCCAATTATAAAAAGAAAAAGATCTAAAAACAACTTAAATTGACTCAATGCAGCGAGGGTGAACCACCGCCCTGTGGACGAATTATAAAAGCCATAAAAGAGTAAAAATAATAAGACCCCCGGAATAGATGAAAAAAAACGCAGAAATAATTAAGAATTGGCGAAAATGTTGAAAACTTTTTCTACAAACTCTGTACAAAATATGGGAAAGAAAGAAAAAGGCCAGAAACTGGGTAAAAAAGTCTTTATCCCTACCTAAAAAGGGACGCACTCCAATCAACAATAATAGGACAATTCTTTTAAAAAGTCACAGCAGCAAAAAATTTTTTTGAAAAAAATTTTGCTGAAAAATGAGTTGAAGTTAAGAAAATTGAGACGAACACGGGGTTTTTGCCTGGAAAAGGACCAAAACCAGATTCTAAATTTAAAATGATCATAGAGAAAAAAAAGACATCAAAAAAACCTATTACCTGTGTTTCATCGTTATTTTAAAACTTTTGATACTGTTTATCACGATTCCTCTGGAGTAACTGTACGTATGAATTTTCCCAAAAAACATCTCCAATAACAAAGCCTTGTTACCAAAAACAAACGCTGTAAAAACCCTTATGGGTTAACAGAATGGTTGAAGTCAAAAAAGGGGACACAGGGGTTTCATTCTGTTCCCCAACTCTTTAAAATATATTCTAAACAATTTTTGGAGGTGCCTAGAGAAATTTTTAAGAACTGTGATTTGGAGGGTACAAAATACAAATCTGAGGCGCCCATAATTTTTTGATTTTCCAGCAGTACACTGAACACAACAAATACTAGATAAATTAGAGAAAAGGGAGCGAAAAGGGTGGCTTGTTTTTTTAATGCCAAGAAAAAATAAGTCATGAAGATTCAAGATAACCGGCAATGACAATGATGAACATGTTACAACAAAGGGGATTGTGGGAAAAAGGACAGGGTTCCTTACTTGGAGCTGTTTTAACTAAAACTTGATGATTTACCCGGGGAAAAAAAAGAATTCCCTTTCCAAAAGCGCCACAATTGCTCTCAATAACTTGAAAGACCCCAGGGATTACCTTACGGGGCAAAAACTGAGGTTATTGAACTCAAATTTTTCCCAAATTTCATCAAAGGTTCGATGTTGGGGGTTTAATAATAGACAAGAAAAGATCAATAGTTTTTTAATGTGGTGTTACGACGAGTATGCGTATTAGCTGGACAGAGAAAAAGCGAAAATGAAGTGCGAAAAAGTAATTTTAAAGACCGACTGTTGCATTTTTAAAAAGAGAAATTAAAGTTTATTGTCATTTAATAGAATAAAAGTATTTAGAAAAACTTGCTGACAGGGATGGTGTAGGAACAAGGGGAAAAGGGAAACCGAAAACAAACTGAGCGACAAAATCAAAGATTTTGGGCTTTCGATGGTTAAAAATGGGAAAAAAAGCGTAAAATCAGTTTTGTGGGAAGGATGGTGGGGAAGGGCCCCGGCGCTCAAACATGAGCATACCCTTTTTTTATTGATTGCCCCGGATTTGGTTGGCAGCCCCCCCAAGTCGTGCTGGTCCCAACCCGGGTAAATGAGAGATATTCGTAAAAGGGAACCCCGGCACTCTCCGTGGAAAAAACTGGGGACCCCACCCCGTACCACCCAGATAATCCAAAGAAAACTACAATTAAGTATCATGCTGTGACCACGGCGGGTCAAACATGAACCTACCCTAAAAAAAAAAAAAAAAAAATATATATATTAAAAAAATTGAAAATAAAAAAAAGGATTTATTATACGCTGCACAAACTTGATTACTATATTTTGCCCACATTACTCTGGGTTGATTTTTGCCGCACTAAAGGGGTTCCCAATTGTCCGAGCTCCCGGATTGATTATTGGCCTAAAAGTTAGGTGGAAGATGGCTAATCTACCTCGTCCACTTTTTCAGGGTACCCATCCCTTTCTCACTAGCATGTATTATCCGGGTGACTTTCTCACTTTTTGACTTCAATTGGTTTCTTCTTTTAAGTACTTTTATTTATTGGGATATTGAAAAATTTTACAGAGAATGTTCGCTTTATGTAGTTCCTTGCGCAATCAGCATGTTTAGAGATCATAACAAAAGACAAAGCAATTCTCATAAAAATATCATGAGCAAAAAAAATTAAATCAAAAAGGGGGGGGGGGGGGGGGGGGGGGGGGGGAAATGAAAAAAAGTAACCTATAAAAAAAAAAAAAAAAAAATTTTTATGTTTTTGGTGTTTTTTTTTGGG
>NW_023658355.1:0-24386 GCF_015228065.2 Penaeus monodon
CAGTAATTACGTCATTTTACAAACCAACAGATCAACCTTTCAACTCGCCGAATCCCCTTGATAAATAAAAAGGGCCCAAACCCAAAGGAACGGCAGCTTATCAAGGCCTTGTTAAAAAAATTATCATCAAAGGAAAATATGATTTTAATTTAATAAAATCTGGGCGAGTAGCCAGGGCCCTGCTGGCCCCCCCGGGGTTTGGACACGCAAAAATGGAAATCCAGGATAAAACTCCCGTTTACAACTTTTAACATTCTCTTAAAAGGTAAAACCCCCGGTAGAAAATAAGGCCTCCTTAAAGTGGCGTAATAAGGGCCCCCACAGATAATTTTTTTTCCCCCCCAAAATTTCGACCTTAATGATTCCTTTGGCCCGTTGGGGCCCCAAACCCCCCATACAGGGTTTTCACCGGGGGTTTTGCTTTGGGGGGTTCGCGGAACATTTAAAACTTTTGGGTACTTAAAAACCAGTAGAAGCCCAAAAACCCTTCCAAAACCCCCCCCAAAAACCCTTTATCCGAACTTATGTGACCCCCTCCTCACCCGACTTGGCCGGCCGGGGCGGGGTCTGGATTGGGGCTTCCCCAGGCAAACCAAAGGCAACCGGAGTCCAGGGGGGGGCGAAAAAACCTTTGCCCCATCCGAATCGTAAGAAATTTCCACGTCCTTAGGATTCTTGTTCCCTACACCCCTAGGGGCCTCTACTACAGGAATAGACCCAAGGCTTGGCTGGTTTTGGTCAGCTGTTTCATCTTGTACTAGGAAAACCAAATCACCCGGAGGACCGTCCGTTCAGGAAAAGTTAGCTTATTCTTTAAAGTAGAGTCCTTCCTTAGATATCTGAAATGTTTTTTGCTTATCCCATATTTTGAAAGATTTACTATTTTTTGGGAACCTAAAAGCCCTTTAACTTACAATTTTTCAAAACCTCCCCCCCCCGGCCGAGTAATTATTCCTTTCCTTGCGGGGTTTGGATTTCGCCTAACCCCCCAGTCAAATTATCCCCAATTCAATAATCTTACCTAAAAAAAAATTTTTAAGTAAAAAATAATTGGGAACCTTTTACGTAAAATAGACGCCCACAAGGCCCCGTCCGGGCCCTTTGCCAAAAACTTAAAGGGAAAAATTTAAGTTAACATTTATGGGAACAGGAATTTGCTTTGCTTTTTCCATTCTATCTAAATTAAATTAAAAAAATTACAAAAATTTTAGGGATAAATTAAAATTTCTTGCCCCGATCCCTTTAATCAACCCAAAAAAAAAGAAAAAAACTTAAGAGGTTTTTCCAAAAAATTTTCGGTTAATGTTCCTTAAAATCAAGATATAAAATCTTTGGTTTTTTGTGGTGGTTTATCTCAAAATAAAAACAACCTTTTCCGCGGGAAAGGGATAATAAAAAGGCCCCCCCCCCCGCCCCAGAATTGATTCCCCCAACTTTCGAAGTTTCCCCCATTTTCGTTCCTCTCATATTTAAATTTTGTTTCCCCTCCTAAATTTAATTTTTTTTTTTTTTTTAAATTATGACGGGTTTCCAAAATTTTTTTTTCCTTCTTAAAAATTTTAAAAAGGGGTTAACCCTTTAGTAATCCACCTCAGGTACCCAAACCCCCACCCCGGGGGCGGAAGAGGGGTTCCAAAGGGTGGAGGGGCTGAAGAGGGCGCCAATTCCCAATTTCTCTTTTTTTGATGCTATTAAGGGCCCCGTAAAACCGCGTATTTGGGCGATAGTGGGAAACCGTTGTCTGGTTTACCTCTCCCTTTCCCCAAGCTCCCCGTAAAGGCCTCCTTTTTTCGAATTATGATTTAAAGATAAATGGGGTGTTTTAAACCGGGAAAATTATTCCCAATTGGAGTTTTAAAAAAGGGAAAAGTTTGGGATTGTGGTTGTTCCGGGTTTTTGTTGTTTCCGGGTGGTTTGGATTGAGGTTTGGACCGATCGGGTTTGTTCGGGTTTGGTGTCGGGGGGTGGGGGGGTTGGGGTGTTATGTTGGTTTTAGGGCTGTGGTGGGGGGTGGGTATAGTTTGTTGGTTTTTGTTAATTGAAATTTATTACTAATTTAAAAAATTATAAAAAAAAATGTTGGTGAAAGTGGTGTGGTGTGTGGTGTGACTTTTTACCCGAAAACCCCCCCCCCCAAAAAACCCCCCCAAAAAAAACCCCCCCCCCAAAACCCCCCCCCCCCGACCCCCAAAACCCCCCCCCACCCAAACCCTTTCCCAAAAACCCCCCCAACCCCCCCCCCCCCCCCCCCACATGAAGACAGTTAATCATGCCGAGGTTACTCCGAAGCTGTGTTCTCATTTGTTGGCTTAGGGATGCCTGATATGCTGACCTTCTCCTGAGCTGGGGTAAAAAAAATTACCGCGGCGGTAATCTGTGAACTAGAAAGGTGAGATGAGACTGCAGGAAAAGACTCTACAGGGTTGATGACGACTCCGCTCCTGCCCAAGCCCCCCCCCGGTCAAAGAGGGCCCGGAGGTGCTGCTGGTGTCCTCACTGTGCTGCTGGGATGAGTAATCGTCGACTGTAGACGAAGACCACCCTGTTAGGCCGCGGGGGGGTGACATGTCCATGAAGCGCTGGAAGGCTGGGCGGCGTTGCGGAAGTCGAAACAGCATTCGCAGGAATTCGTACAGAGAAGGGCCGTGGTCACAGCTGTCTTCGGGATGTCTCTCGCGATGGGGATTGGTGGTTAAGCTCAACGAGGTCGGATTTTAGAGAAAACGTGCATCCGAGAGCTCCCGTGTGAAGGGTGGAGGTGCGGGAGGGGATAGCGGTCCGGATGCAGTGGCTGTATTGAGGTGACGATAATCCCCACAGGACGCATCGCATCCTTCTTACGAACAAGGTGGCAGGGAAGATGCCCAATGGCTGCTGGAGGTCGTATGATGCAGAGCTCTGCATGTGCGTCGAACTCTGCCTTGCGATGCGGGAAGCGATCTGGTGCGACGTGGCCCCCTGCAGCGGGAAAAAGACCGTGGGTCAGTCGTGACGATGTGGTGCTTGACGGTGATGTAGTGGTGTCGTTGCCACGTTGATGGGCTGGTCAGCGCTGGAAACTCGCGCCAAGCACTGCTTGTAAGGGCACTGGTTTGTCAGTACAGTGTATATCCGGGGCGACCAAGTACCAGGGCGCGAGGCGTAGAGGTGCGGGTCCCTGACTGGTTTGCACAAGGCACCCCGCCTAAGTCCACCGTGAATCCGTGCGTGAGCCCAGAAAATCAGCTCCGGGATCGGCTGCTGTCCGTCGGCGACAAGGAAAACCCATTGTCAGTTTCGAGTGCGTAGCGCCGCTGTGAAAAGGAGGGTCAATGAGCGCTAACCGTATCACTGTGATGGTGACGAAAGTGGCAGCCTCCAATGTGCGAGAGAAGCAGGCGATGTTGTCTTTGAAGGATGCGGAATGAGATGACTTCCGATCCTGTGTCCAACAAGACAAGGTGTGAATTGTTGTCGCGGACGTAGAGAGTAGGCCGCGTATGGGCCCGCGGAGATCGGCGCGCGAATAGTTCCCGCGGTGGTGTCCGTGTTCCCGGCCAGGCAAGTGGGTTCGCACCGACCGAGCCCTGCTGACAAATCGGGACTGGTTAGAAACAGTAGCTACTGGAGTCGGGGAACGGCGGCGGCTGTAGGTGGACGGGTACTGGGGCGTTAGTCTCGTCCACTGATCCGCGTTTGAACCGGGTGATGCAGCACGGCGATGGCGGGATCTGCGAGACGTGGTGAAGGTTGCGGGCTGAAAGTTGTTCGAACGCAGTGGTGAGTTGGGCAACCTGTGTCGCGCAAGCGGCTTCCAAAGTTTAGAGGTGGCGGATCGCTACAGCTGAAACTTTGCGGTAGTCTGGATGGCCTGATCTCGTCCGCTTTGAGGCTAGATTGATCAAAAGGGAGCTCCGACGCTAGTAGAGCGGTTTGAACGGTCGCTGGTAGACGCTGAAAGGGAACATGAGCACTTCGAGTAGAATAGAAGGTCGGGAGGCAGATGAGTGTTGGCACGGGGAGAGAGTGCGGTTGTATGTTGCCGGGATTTCGGAGGAGTGAAGAGAGGCGCGCAGCGTGGTTCGTGGGGAAGTCGCGGCTCTTCGTCAGGATTTGCTTCTTTGAGGAGTTCATTGGTTGTACTCGGGTTGTAATAAGGTCGCTGACGGAGAGCAGGAGTTCAGGCAATAAGGGTGGTGACCAGTATCCGATATTGGTGGTCGGAGAGGTGACATGGCCCGTAGGAGGAAACTCCTGTTCACCGCAGAAACCATTCAGGAAGGACGCAATGTGCAGGTGGGCAATGGCTTCAAGGCGGAGGACACATCATGGCTAACTGGGCTCTAACTCCGGGTCACCAGTGTAGAAGATGGATGTTTTGCCTCTTATTTGGGTTACTGGTGCTTATCTCCTTTGGGGGAATTTGTTGTGGGTGTGAGTGCCACAGGTATGGCGGGTGTTGGTAGTGAAGGCAGAGACAAACGGGGGAGCCGTGCAGGCTCCCCAGTCGGCTAAAGGACTGGGCAGTCCTTATGGTGCATGCTGCTATGTCTGACTCTTGCGGGAGGATCGGGGACTGCTGATCTCGAAACGAACGAACAAAACGAAGTAAGAGGTGAAGAAATCCAAGGGGGGTGGGGACGAAGGTAAAGTGGGTGAAATTGTAAGGAAGTAGAGGTTATAAAAAGCAGGGGGGCCGAACCCCTTGCGTGGTTGTTTTATATCTCTGGTTCATGTTATGGGAGCATCGAGGGGGGGGAAAGTAATTGTTGATTTTATTGTATATTTTGTATTTGCTGCTGTCGTGGCCTATAGTAAATGAGTAATATACTAAATAAACACTTCTCTTCTTTTTATAATAAATATAATATAATCATATATATATATTATTGGTTTAAAATATTTTTAAGTTTAATTAGTTTGATGTTTTCTTTATGTTTTTTAAAATTTCATAGTAACTAGGTTAGTGGAACAAAGAAAAAGGGTTAAGTGAATTTTTTTTTTTTTTTTTTTTTTTTTTCGAAAAACAATTAGCAATTAGTGATTAGGTTTAGAAATAGGTTAAATAAAGTTTACTCGGCTAACATGGCCAATTTTTTTTTTTTTTTTTTTTTGAACAAGAAAGTCTAATACAAAAAAAAAAAAAAAAAAAAGAAAGAAAAAGTTGCGGAGTTTCCAGGGCTGAGTCGAGAGATTAGGAGTAGTACAAAAACGTGGCGATATGGGTGAGGAGGGAAGTAAAGCTAGACAGGGCAGGCGGAAAGCGGGTGAGATGAGATGTAGGATGAGATGATTGTGAGTGAAGAGAAAACAATGTTAAGGATATCGGCTTGGAGAAAACAGGATCAAGTGTTAAGAGTGGGGGGATGAATGCTGTGACAAACGGGTCTGACTTTCAAAGAGGGAGGGACAGAGGAGACATAAATGAAGAGAATAAACAGAAAAATTGAGATGATAGTTAATAATTCGTAGATAAGTGGCGAAAGGGGCAAGCAGTCAGGAACAGATCCACAGTTATGTCATCATAATATCATCATTAAAAAAAAAAAAAAAAAAAAAAAAAACGAACGAACGAACGAAACGGTGAAATGGCAAAAAGAAGAGTGAACATAAAAGGAACCAACGAACCCAGAAACGTTGGGGGGGACATAACAGGAAATAACATAAACATAGAACATAAAACACAAATATAATAATAAGGCTATTCTTTTTTGTTTTTTTTTTTTTTTTTTTTTTTTTTTTTTTTTTTTTTTTAGAGTATATTATTTTTTTTCTCCCTTTTTCCGTAGAACATCTACATCCTTGCTCGATCTCTGACTCGCGTTGTCCTGCCTTATGCAATTGCCGAGTGCACTTGAATATCAAGGGCAATCGAGTCAAGAGTTCCGTTAGCAAGTTGTAAGATGTTCAGTTCTTACCATCACTCCGTTTATAGTTCGCATCGCTGATCCCACGACCACTAGGCGGGCGAGGCGGGCAAAGTGACTAGCCGTGGTAAACTTGCTGCTTGCTTGCTTGAGATTTGCCGAAGTTACTGGCTTCGCCCGTGCCTTGCACTTATGCGCCGGACTGGGGCAGGCTTTTTATGGCTGTCTATTTGTAGGTCTGACACTCTGTATCTTACCGTGCGGTGGGTATTGCCAGCAGGCCGCTCCTTAGCCGTGGTGTAAGAATCTCGCATAATCTTACCAGCACGACGGCGTTGTCTGTGGGGTTTGTCTTAGGAATGCGTGTGCAACGCAATTCTCCAAGTTAGGTATCAGTGGGCGTCGGCTCGCCGCAATGCCATGCAACAACCTTCTCAGTTCTGTTGTTGTATGATCTGCCATGCCACAGTGGTAACCTAGGCGCATTCTGTGCAGCATGATTCGGTACTCTGTTGTTATTGCAGAGAGTGCCAGTGGTTCATAGCTGTGGCTCTGAGTAGACCAGTGGCCGAGGGGGAATGTCTCGTTTCCTCTCTGTGAAGCTGCAGGAGAAGGAGGTTGGCCGTCACCGTACACTTCCTCCTAAGTAAACTTCGGCTCTGATGTATTATCAGGGATTGGGGGCATACCCGGCCGATTTCGGCTAATCTGTCAGCAAGCTCATTGCTCTGATCCCTATATGGCTGGGAACCAGTTTATGATAATTCTTCTACCCTGAGCAAGCATTCCTTGTGTTATTGTGCCGATGTTGTCAGGAGGGTAGATGGGTCAGTGGGTGAGCGCTCTTGAAGACAGTTCGACGGCTCTTTGGAGTCTGTGTGTATGACCACGTGACCTTTCTCTGGACGCGTGTCTCAGTGCTCCCATGTAGCAACTAACTTCTGCCTTGTAGCGAGGAGGCGTTCGTTGTACCCTCATGGATATTGTGGCATCCCTTGCTGCAAAGCCGGCGACTGCAGTGGGTCAAGGGAGTCGACGATCCGTCTGTGTAATATGTCAGGCTCCCGGAGGGGGGTGATGGTTGCAATGCCTCTGGGTTTCGCCCTTAGGCTAGGCGTGCCAATATTCATTCTTTTGGCTTGCCAGTCTCATGAACGAGAACTCTATCGAGGTTTGTGCCCACGCGGGGAGCTTCGACAAAGTCAGGGTGTGGGGAGTCCATGCCCTTGGCCATAGTGGTTCTTTGGAGCTGATGGCGTATTAGGCACCCGGCGGTGTGAGACAGCCAGGAGTTGTTTGCAAACAGCTCGTTATCTTGTTCTATGCGTTCGACTATTTGGTCTTAGCTTGTGTTCCTGGAGCCTGGATGACCTTTGATAAAGAATTGGGCTGCCGTTAGATCAATTCGTGGAGGCCAGGGGAAGGTTTGTCTCCACTTAGGGAGGTTGAGGACCTTCGCCCACCTTGGGCGCACCAGAAGGGACCCTGGCCGGCCCTTCGTTTTGGACTGTCTCCCAATCGGTTCTTTATATTTTCTCTTTGATTGCCAATCAGCAGCGAGGGAGGCATAGTCTTACAATGGGCCTGATAGAAGTACGGAATGATCTTAGTACTCGTTCTGGCCCCTAGCGTCTTTCATCATTACTCTCATGACAGACAGTCCTTGCCTTGTTCGTCAGCAGGTAAGAGACCTCCTGAGGAAAAGGGGGGTACGGTCTATCCTTACCCAAGGTACAGGTATTCCTGAACCCATCCACGTCCATTCCCTGGATTTCAGACTTGTGCCTTGAACTCTCGTCTCAAAGCCATGGCCTTGGATTTGGCTGCAGAGATCTTTAGTCCTGTCCTGAACACTCTCGATACCAAGTCCAGGACAACGCTGGGCTTTGTTTAGGCAGTCGTGCTCCAGTGGAGATGATAGCAAGATCGTCTGAATAGGAGATTGCTATTGCCACCCCACTGGGAGGTTATGGTTGAGGATACAGGACCATTAGTGCGTTTAAAAAAGGCTGGACTGAGAACCCCACCCTGAGAGGGTTCATTTTCTAGTGGCATGTGCTGTGAGAGGGTGACCTTGGAATTGACTCTGTCTGTTCTATTCGTAAAGTAGTCACCTACCAAGCCAAGAGCTTACCTCTGATTTCCTTTTGGATCAGGCTTCCTGAATGCAAGAGGACTTGCCAATTCGTAAAGGCCTTCTCCAGGGTCAAGGGAATACTGCCCCAGATGGCGTGTTTATTGTGCTCAAGAGCGTTTGGCTATGCTGTGCGCGTGCTCATGCCCCTGGTGAACCAGTGGAGGGATGTCGTGTGGGGGCTCCCATTTTCCATTGGAGCCGGTTCAGTAAAATCCTCTCGGCAGGTCTTGGACAGAAGCTGAGGAGAGAGATGGGGCGTACTTCCCCGGCTCCTCTGGTTTAGGGATGGGAACTATGGAGCCTCTTCCAGATATTGGGTTAGATTGGAAGTTTCCCAGGACCTGTTGATGAGTTGCTAGGAATGCAAGCTCACCTACCAGTACAGGGAGGGAGATGATGGGTACGAGCATCCCGTCATCGCCCGGGGCTGAGTGCGACTGGCTTTGTGTGCATCTTTAGTTCCCTCAGAGAGAAAAAGATACAGTTCGAGTTATCGGGTTGGCTTGCCCTTTCTCTATGTGAGCAAGTCTGTCTGGTTGTAGGCGTTATTGTCTTGCCCTCAGTTCGGCGGCACAGACTGTCGCTGCTCGTTCTCGACAGAGAACTCTTGCGCCCAGTCTGTTGGCCTCTGCTGGGGTCGTGGTGCGTGCATACGGGTGAGCGGCTGGTAGCTCGCTTGAACCCGTTGGCCAAGCTCTGAGAGGGTGGTACGAGTGATCGAAAAGGACTCACACCATTCCAGCCATTTTCCTGCCTCACTCTGCTGGCGTTTCCTTGGCATCCAGCACCGCCTCCTTAGGAGGGCTAGGTTGTCGGGGGTTCTCTGCCTTCGGAAGTGTTTTAGGCACTATGTTTACCCTGTGGTTGACCTCCCCTAATCTCGTCATGAAGTACCAGGCGTCCTGTGACTCCTGGACCCAGGCCGAGTTTTTGGGTAATGGTCAGGAGGCTGCCTCATCAATGCCATTTACCAAGGTCTGGATTTGTAGCACTTCAAATTTTCCCCTCTGTGTGGGTTCATGCTTCTCAGACAGCGGGCCAAGGGCGTCTGGAACGCCTGCCAGTTGGCCTGCTGTTTTCCATCTTGGATTCGGTCGTGGTATCGGCTGGGTCAATATCCATGAGGGTTTTATAGTGCCATTATGTCACTAGTGACGGGGTCTCCTCGACACGCCAGCCAATCCTCTCCACCAGAGTCGCAGTGGCCAGGGGAGGTCTAGGACCCCGCTCTCACATGCGTGGCTCTGGCTGTTGAGGAGAGCGATCTCGGGGAATGTCTCGAGCAAGTTGGCTATGTGACGGACAGCCATCGATACCCTGCAGGGAGCCAGGATGGGTGTTGGTGTGCATTGAAGTTCCCCCTATGATCACACGGTCGTGTGCTGCGGACGCACCATACCTGGCTGATGTCGAAGCTACTACAGTGTGGCCTGCTGTTTAACGTTTACAATTTTCAGGGTCCACCGGCCAGTTGAATCTCGACGGCAAGAGATTCAACTCTTCTCCCAGTGCGGGCATCGGCATGCGGAGCAGGGAATTGTTGCCTCACCAGGGTCCATTCAGGCCTCTTTTGCCATCGGAAACGTGGACAGCGATGTAGACGTGATACCCTGAGAGCGAACAGCTTCCGCTGATTAATGTCTCCTGGAGCATGACGCATGTCAATGCTCCTTGACGCAATATGCGTGGAGGTGGCACCTGAGGAGAAGCCCACAGATGTTCCAACGCAGGAATACTTAGATTGCGTTGTCATGATGGTACTAATGATAGTAACATCAGGACATAGTCAACCATTCGGGTTGGACGGTCGGAGTCTGACAACTCCATTGTGAGATCCTCACTGCTTGAGGGACTCTCTTTCGGCTGTCAGGCTATCCCTGGATCCACTGGTGGGTGGAGAGCCTTGGTAGCCGACTTTTCGGTCTTTGGTTTTCTCGGGCCAGGCTTTTTGTGCATTCGCTGGCTTGCCCTGGGCAGGCTCTCAGTCTTCTTCTGATTCGGCTTGTGCACGGAATCAGCCGGTTAGGCTCTGACTGTGAGGGAATGCCTGGCTAGGCTTGCCTGTGAGGGCATAGCCTGGATTGGAGAGAGGGGAGGGGAGTCTCGACCTGGGCTGAGGGAAGAGGATTGGGCTGATTTGACGTATCCATCTTCATTCCCTTTGATGCTTTCACGGTCTGTTAAGAGTCGTCATTCCGGCCAACACTGACTGCCTTATCCGCCTCTTCCTCGGTCTGGGAACAGGGAATTACTGCCACGCTGTGACCCACAGGCACAGTGATCGGATCGGAACAGGTCCCCCTCGGTCGAAGAACATTGTCTCGGGTTGGGGGGGACCGTGTGGCTGTGGAACCTTCTTCCTGGCGTTCCTCTGCACTGCGTCATTGGGGGGAACTCTGATTGCGGATGTGATCCCGGTTTAGCTGGGGGGCAGATTCCTTCCTTTAGTGAGGTCGGGGAGCCTTTTCGCTTTGGTTCCCCCCCAGACGTAGGTGCCTGCGGGGGGCAGGAACAAAGTTGGTCTGCTTCTAGCAACCTCTTGCCGTTTGAGGGCAGCCTATTTCTGACAGAGCAAGCCAGGCTCAGGCGTGATGCACTTGGCACAGTTCGACATTTGGCCGTTGTGGTCCTTCTTTTCTTCTTAATGTGCCTTGATGCCACCTCAGTATTGTGTGACGGCCGACAGACACCACATTATTGGCTTGGGCTGTACAGTTAGCCTGGTGTGTCCAGCTACTTCTGGCACCTTGAAACACCGAAAGTGGTTCAGGCACATAAGGCGTAGGTCGGAGGTAACCCAGTTACAGATCAAGGGTGGAGTTGGGGTACCTTTCATGGTCACCAGGATTGCCTGTTGGAGTCTTCCCCGTTCGACAATCGGGGACAGCCTCCACGACCTGGGGGTGGATGTTATCACCTCCAATCGTATGAGACTGAGAAGCCAAGTACACATCGACTCTCTTCTCCTCGGGGTTCAGTGGCGAGAGGCTCACTTTACTCCAATCTTTAACTCTTTGTCTCCTGAGGAAACAAAGGGGGCTTGATCTTTGGGCACGATGATCATGCAGACTCGCGCAACCCGGATCGACAGCCGGATTTGCGCTGGCTCCCAATGCCTTACCATCTGGTAGCCATTGTCGAAGGCCTCGGGTGTAAGGGGACTTAAATTGCGGGAAAAACGCCTTGGGGTCCAGACTCGCCATCAGAGTCGGAATAACGGCATCGGCAGGTTTCGGTCCGCCCTTTCGGCTTCTGGGGCCTTGCTCGTGGAGGCACATCTGTTTCGGCTGGTTCAGCTGGTGCTCCTGATTCATTCAGTGGGTCGTCTGAGGGGGGCTCAGAGACCTTCCTGGTTGGGTGCTGGCTGGAAGGGCCAGCAGAGAGTCCATCTGTCTGGACAATCGGGGGACAGAAATGTGTGTACAATGATTTCTTGCTTGTCCGCCATCCTTGGCAGCAGGCATGACAGTGTCATCCGTGCTGGGGTTTTTTTCTTTGCCACCCGGACGGGCACGTAAGCCTTTCAGGCGTGGCTGCCGTGGTCTGGGCCTTGCACGGGTCGTTCAACAGTAAGGCTGTCGTGGGGATTGTATTTAGATTTTCCATGACTTGGCAGGCATTCATTCCTCACGCCCCCACCCACCACGGAGTCCAACAAGGGGAAGCTGAGTGCAGAACCAATGTCTAACAGCAACAGGGTGATGAGTGAATATACGCAGCCCAATTTAGACGTTGCACTGGTACACACGGACGGTGTGGGTACCAACGGCACATGGACTGCTGACCCTAGCCTCCCGAGGGAAGGACCAGCCGATTGACCTGGACGGGCTGGGATCAGGTCCGCCGTCTTGCCAGAATAGAGGACCAACGAGGCGTTGTGCTAGCCGCAGGGCGTACTCGGCACGGGCAATCGGTCAAACTCCAGGACTCCCGTTCTCCCAGTCACAAGGGTCGCCCCGCACGGCAAACATGGGTAGGTGTCAACCTCTGGGAGGCTCCCAGAGGGGATTGCCCTTTACACCTACAGGACATCATTGATGGAAACTTCTGCTCCTTCCTCAGTGAGGAAGGGGGCTCTTCAACTGTGTCCAGCAGTCCTATCCGCTCCTCGGGGGGGACTTTACCCTTTTTCAAAGTGAATACCTCTTGTCTCTGAAAAGCCAACGGTTGTTTACCTCATGAGAAAAGAGGGGGGTCCTGCAATGTTCTTGTCAGTTCCTTCATCCCTCTGACTGAAAACAGCTGGCCACCAGACTGTTTTCACCCACAGTGAGGGAGAGAAAGTAACATTTTCCAGGAGGTTCCTTATGGCAGGACGGTTTTTTTTTTTTGAGGTGGGGATCCCTTTCTCTCTGAAACATCACAGGATGTTCACCTCAGTGAGAGAAGGGTGGGTCTGTACCTGTTCCAGTAAGCTCATTCATCCTTGGAAACAGCTCCAAACACAGACTGTTCCATCACAGTGAGGAGAGGAGCTGACTTTTTTCAGGCAGTTGCTTTTGGCCAAGGTGAGTTAACGTGAATCCCTCTTCTCTCTGAAACACCAAATTTTCACCTCAGTGAGAGTAGAGGGGAACCTTACCTGTTCCAGTAAGTTCCTTCATCCCTCCTAAAATAGTAAACCACAGACTATTTCAATCACAGGAGGGAGACAAGACTAACGTTTATCAGGTTACTTCCTATCACGGGGAACTTGATGTTCTGTCTAAGCAGCTGACTATAGACAGAACCTGGCTGAAGGCCTGACAAGGGGGCTCTACATGCCTATCGCCCCTATGCGAAAGAAAAAGAGTGGCCGTCATCGTGGTCTGACAGACCAATCCCTAACAAAAGAAGGCAACTCTATGCACCACCGTAAGGCAGGGCCTTCTAAGGGACCCCCCAGAACACACCCTCCCCTGCGGGAGGTAAAGGTCTCTTGCCCACGTCCGAGCACGCGCCCGAAGATGGGGTCCAGATTTCACCAGAAGGTCCAGGTTGCCAGAGTCATCCTAATGCCGAAAATTCGCATAGGAAGAGTAGGCTAAGTAGGCACGAAGCTAACATGCAAGCACATAGCATCGTGGCAGCAAAACAATGGGGGGCGCGTCACCGTCAGGTAACGCGGAAGAGCCAGGCGAGATTGCAAGGACCGGGCGCGGTGCACTCTTAAGCCCGTGCAAAAGCCACATGATCGAGGGAATCATGGCATCATGCTAACTCTATTGGCGTTGCTCGGGGCTCCACCCGCTGCGCCCCGTCCGCACCTTGCCGGAACCGATCCTCCCTCTCTCTGAATCGGTCCATCAAGGAACGATTCACCGCAGGGAGAGGGGAGGAGCCTGTTCATATCCTTCTTCTGATTGGCTCCTTCTGCCTGTTCATCTTGTGCGTTTGTAAACAGCGCGCCGAAACTTATACCATGAGTGACGTCAAGATGGCCAGCCTATCTCCCCCGTGATTGGCTGATCCGCCGCGCACGCTGAGGAGCTGGCAGAGCGATGGTCGCTACGCCTTGCAATTGAGATGCTGTTGCTGTGCGGTGTGGATCAGGTCAGTCCTTTGGGGATTCTGAGGGGACTTCTGGTTTAGTTGTTTTTATTTTGTTGTTTTTGTTTATAGACTAAAACAGGAAATATGGCGGGATGAGTAAGCTCGGGTACTAGTGTGGTATATGGGTGGGGGTGTTATGTCTTTCGGGAGCTGTGAGTGTTCTGGGCAACCATGTGGGGTTGTTCGGTGTTTGTGTGTTGCTATGATGTTATTGTAGTGCTCGTTCTTGTTCGCGTAGTTCGTGGGCCCAGGTGTTTCGCTCGTTCTGTGTATGGCGTGTTTTTTGTTAAGAGGTTCCAGCTGTATGTTCGTGAAGTGTTTCTGGGAAAGAAAGTCAGATTGTGCGCCGTGTACCCAGAGTAGTGCTTTGTCGTACTGATTGCATTTTGAGTTTTGTGATTTGATATTAGGCAACCAGTGGGACAGTGTGTGTATTCAATATAGGTTCTTACAGTTTGTGTTTTGTAGAGTCTGAGCTTTGTTCTGTGGTGGTGCAGCAGCATGAGAAACGTTTGAGTTGGGCAGTGTTTTCATTGTGCGTGCTTGTCGATTCGTTGTGTGACGGTCTGTGGATATGAAGCCTGTGGTGTGAAATGAAAGCCAAGCATGTTTCCTCGTTTGTGTAAGGGATGTGGTGTTGTTGGCTGTGATGGTTGTGCGGTTTAGGTGCTAGTCATGAGTTTGAATTTGTTGATGTTGTCTGTATTTACAATGATGCTCAAAGTGTAGGTTCTGTATAGTCTTTGTTGTTCGTTTCATGATGTGGTTGTGATTTGGAGGGGGTGAGATTATCTGTGTGAATATCGTCTGCATAGGAATATATGTTGCTTGTAGGGTGTAGGTGTGGCAGATTGGCTGTATACAGGATATACAGGGTTTGGTGAGAGAACACTTCCCTGTGGTACTCCAATTCTGAGGTGGCTAGGGGTTGCCAAGGTGTGAGCCCAGGCGTATTTGGCAGTCTGTGGCAGGAAGTACAGGGAGGCGTGTGAGGGTGTAGGAGTTGGTAATTGTGTTAATGTGTATTGAGGGCCGTCGTCCAGACTTGTCAAAGGCCCTGCTGACGTCTCTTAGTATAATGCTAATTGGTGCTTGTTAGCGAGACGAGAGCAATTCTCATAAGGCGAGGGGCGATAGCACTCTCGGTCCCCCTGTGTGGGCGAAAGCGTGTTGCCTAGGTTGTGTTTGGTTGTTGTTTTTCCAGTGTGTGATAAGTCTGGCGTGTTATTAGACTCTCGAGCAGTTTCCGGCGAACTTCCGGAAAGAGATGGGGCGATAGTTCTCCACGTCATGTACTACTTCCCCCCGACTTCGGAAATGGGGTGATGGTGGCGTGTTGAATTTGTCAGGGAAATATCCTGTAGCCAGTGCCGGTTAAAATAGATGGCGTAACCTGCGGATATTATGGTGGCAGATGTTCTATGATGTTTGTTATGTGGCTTGCTCCTGGTGTTGTGTTTTTGGTCTGTTGATGTGTTGATAATTCTTCTGGAGTGAAGGGTGTGGAGAGGGACTGGTCCTCGTGAGGTGTTTAGTGTAATGATGTTTTCTGGAGAATGGTGTTTCTGTGTTGGGTAGGTAGGTTGCTCCTCCCGGTCTCTGTAGTGGTGGTCAAATCGGGCGTTCTCGGGTGGGGAGATTTAGATTTGGAAATTCTGTTGCCAGAATCCCTGTGGAGTTAGTCCATCTCCTCCACGAGTCAACCTTCTGTATGTGTGTGTTACAGGTAATGTGGTGGTCTGTTGTTGACCCATGAGCATTTTGAAGGAGGCTCAAAAAGGCTTGGGGTCTTGGTGTTTTGACATAGTCCGGTGCTAAGAGTCCCAGTGTTGTTTGTTTCATCTACTTTAATTTCGGTTATTTCGCGTTTGAGTTCTCTGTATTGTCGTGCGTAGTTGTGCGTCCCGCCCCGTGTTAGTGAAAGGTCGTGTAAAGTGCCTGTATTGATTTAAGCAATCAGACGATGTTTTCTCTTCGTGAGGCGATGGTTGTGTGTTGTTTTTGAGGGATGTTGGCCTGCCGGGCCGTCTGTATGTCATGTGTACCACTGTTCAAGGTGGGGTTTATTGTGTGTGTGGGTTGCCTTCGAGATCGTTACTTGTGGTTTTCAATGCTTGTTTGAAGCCCTCCAGTTTGGCATGTTTGAAGGATTCTCGGGGTTGTGTGGATATGATAGGGTTTGTTGAAAGTGTTAGGATGACGGAGGTGGTCGCTGGATGTGAATATCGTCTGTTGTTATATGGTGGTGTTAGGTGGGTAGTGTTTGCTAAGGACTATGTCGGGTGTGGTCGCGTTGCTGTTGTTGTTGGGTAATGTAAGTGGGATTGTGTTGTGGACCGAGGATGTGTCAGTCTGCCTTGGTTGTATGTATGAGGCCTAGGCCCTGCCTATGTGTTCAGTGTAGGTTGTATCCAAAGTGGGCGGTTTGCGTTAAAGGTCCCAGGATGTATATGGGTGTTATGTATCAGGAGGGCTGCAGGATGTGTCGGGTCTTGGTATGTATGTCTACGGGGGGTAAGGGTATCGTGTTGCAGTAAGACGGGTCCTTGTGGTGTGTTTATTTCGGACTGCCAAGGAGGTCTGAATGAACGTTGTGAGATTTTGTGTTGGATGTTGTTTTTGATTGCTATAGCTACGCAGCGCTATCGCTTTGTATTGTGAATGTGGAAGAGTGGATTGTGTATGTGTAATCTTAAGTGGGTTCGTGTTCTTGAGCCCATGGCTGTTTATGAGGATGATATGTGGGTCGTGTTTTCGGTAGGTGTTCTTGCCAGAGTTCGGTTCCGTGTTTCAGTGTAAGACGTGTGGTATGATGGTGGCGGCGTGAATGTAGTGTGGAAAGTGCAATGTTGTGTTGTTGTGTTTTATGTGGGGTGTTGATGATGTGTCCGTGGTATTTTGTGAATGTTTCGTAGCTATTCGGATAATGGTGTTGTCAATGTTTATGTACCTTCCAAGAGGTGTGTATAGTAATTTTTTGAGCTATAACATGTCTATGCTGCTCTGCTTTGGTATGAGGCCACTTGATCGATGCGGTTCTTCTAATTCTGGCCCAATGATCTCTCCAGAGTATGTATTATTTTTGAGGTTTTCTGCGAACAGTCGTATGCCATAGAACGTGGGGTCAACTGCAGTGACCGTCCATGAGGCAGAGTCCCAACCATCCTCGTCTCTGTGACATTTCTGGGTAGTTTTTTGAACGGAAGATGGTGGTGGGTGGTCCGGGGAAGGTATGGCGGAACTTCCCTGGGGGGGGTTGTGAGTGCTGGGTCAGGGTAGTAGTATGGCGGACCTCCATGGGAGGGTCTGATAGTGGCTGTTTGGTTCTTTGGCCTAACTGAGGTGCGTCAGGAATTAGGAGTTGTCACTGGGGTGGTGTGGAGAGTTCTGGGGGGACTTCATAATTGCTCTCCAGGGAACATCATGTGAGACTCCCTGAGGCTAAGGAGGGTAGTGTCTGGAGATTAGCAGGGGGCTGGATCACCTTTAGGATGCCCCAGGAGTCGGCCATTTCCCCAGATCAAGATCAGGAAGGTATTCGCTAGGGAATCCTGGCGTGGTTGCCTTAAAGCCCCCTCCCCCCCCCCCCCCTTTTAGGGGCAATGAGGTCTGCATGTGAGCATGCAGGAGAAACAATCATGCTATTTGAGAGATCGTTTGGAGGGATAGTGGATGGCAGGTTCTATGTTGGTTGTTCTTGGTTCTTATGTTCTGCCGGACTTGGTTGATAGGGTCTCCATGCATTGGTGGTAGCATGAGAACTGTCTTCCTGCGCGCCTTTTGCGCCTACACCTTAAGAGGCCGTAGCGTCTTCTCTTCCCTTTTCTTTTTCTTTTTCTGTGAGGGCTTCATTAGCCTCTTTTCTTACAGGGCAACTGTTGGCGAAGGTGCGGTGGTCACCGCCGCAATTCAGGCATTTCTTCACATTACTCTGCAGTCCCTTGTAAGAGTGTGTGGAGGAGCACGCATTCAGAGAACTGGTGCTCTTGTCTCCTTGAATTGGCTTTTGATGTGTCCATAGCCATATCAGTTATACCCTGCCTGGTGGCGTGAAGCGCTCAATTCATTTGCAAGGGCGACAAGAGGTTAAAGAGGAGGTAGATACACTTTTCCTTGATCTTTTGGCAGCCTGGTGTCTGAGAAGCGGGACTTTCAGGAGATATGAAGCTTTCAAGACAAACACGTTTTCTACATGGGAGTAGGGAGCAAGCTTGCATGATCTCGTCGATGGCGACTCATTTTCGTAACACGTGTCCTGTCTAGTCTTTGAATACCGAGTGAGCTCGGCCCTTCATTCGGGTGGAGCACGGAGGTGAACCCCAGGTTCTTTAGCATATCAACTGTTGTGGAGGAGAAAAAAATATTTTGGGCATGGTCGTCGTCATCGATAAGAGCAAGGATATCCTCATGGATTTGGTAGTTACGGAGTACTCTGACATTGGCCTCAAAGAGAGCCTTGGCAAGGGCGTCCGCCGGGTTAGGGCGGGGCCGCCTTGAGAAATTACTTTTACCTAATCATTTAACATGAGTGAGGCGAGGTGAGATTTGATGGGGTGAAGGTGATTGAAGAGAAGATGAGAGAGGTAGGAACGAGGGAAATAGAGTTCCTAGACTCGGACCCCCCCCCTCTAGTGACAGTCTGGGTGTCGTCTCCAGCACACTAGAGGATCGGAGTTTATGGTTGTGTGGCGACTCCCTTGCTGCCAAAAACCTGTATAAAGGACAGTAGGTGAGATCACACCACCCAGAACGAATACAAAAGTCACGGGGGGATATGTAGGTCCAGGTGGCCACAAGAAAGGGAAGAGTTTTAGTAGGAGATAACGCCACACCTCCAGGTCACCCCAGACTGCTGGGCCCCCTATACAGGTCCCTTTGATAGAGAGAGCTGCGGGTCTGGGGAGAGGTGTAATGTCCTTGTCCACCGTCGTAGTCACCAAGAAAAAACCGCTGGAAAGGCAGTGGACCAAAGCAAATAATCTCTGAGGACAGAGATGGATTTACAGATCATTTAAGTATTGAGAGGTCAGAATAGCAGAAAAGATTCGGCGGCGCCGATTGAGGGTCCCGGTTACTCCAGGGGTGTCTCAATGACACTGAGGTCTGTTTTGCTATTATGGTTGACTCTCTTGGCATGACTAGGTGCAGTGGGGTGCTGATCCTGTTTCGGCTCGGCGGCTTAAATACACTAGCGTTTGTAAGCGCGAAGGAACGAGGGGAAGGCCCGCTGTCCAAGAGCGGGGACATGGCCTGTGGACTGACGTGACCCAACCTGGGTAACTATGTCTGAACTCAGGTTGGGGGTCGTGCTGCTTCCCCCCCCCCCAATGCTCTTATATCAAGATTCCAATAATACGCTACAATATACACAAATTGATCGTCATTGTTGGCTGTTGTGAACATTATTATTATTATTTAATGTTTTTATTTTTAGTTTTTGTTTTTTTGCTTTATTTTTTTAATTATTATTATTTTTATTTTTATTATTATTATCATTATTTTTTTGTTTATTATTGTTATTGTTATTATTGTTATTGTTTTTGTTGTTATTTTAAACAGTTCCTTTATTATCATTGTTTTGCTCTTATTATACATTCTTATTATCTAAAAAACATGACCTTAACTGCAATCATCGCATTTTAAATTTTGCGTTCAAAAAAAAAACGTTATAACCATCTTTTAAACCCCTTTAATTTTTTAAATGATTATAATTTCCCCTTTTTCTTGTTTATAGAATTACTGGTTGGATCTTACGAAAAAAAAATATTCGTCACTTTTTTATTAGAAACATTTATATTTTAATTCACTTTTTTAAAAGTTTAAAGGGGCCGCGGGGGCCGATGGTTCGGCATCCTAAAGACTTCCGACGGAATCTGAGTTCGGGGTTCGACCCACCCCGGCGCGTTTTTCCCCTTGGAAGGAAACTTCACCCGATTGACTACCTACCCACGGGGTGGCCAAGCCCCCCCAAGTCTGTGGCCCAAGCCCAAAAAATGAGAGAATTATTACCAAAAAGGTAACCCCGGCACTCTCCGTAAAAAAAAAGGAACGGGACCCTACCACGTACTCACTCCAAGAGCCACACTTGAAAATAAAATTTAAGTATATGCTGTGACCAGGCGGCTGACAAAAACCTACCGTTAAAAAAAAAATAAATAAATAATAAAAAAAAAAAGTTTTGTTTTGGGGGATGGGATTTTTCCCTTTACTGTACTTCCCCTTTCCCATGGATATTCGCTACCATTTCTCAGTTTAAACAAGCAAAAAATTATTTTTTTCGCTCAGCGTTTTGAAAGTACATGCTTTCCTCATGAACGCAGATTAAGGAAAATGATAACGAAAACTATGATCAGATTTTAGGGCAAGATAAAGGGGATTTGAATACCGAAGGAAAACTGTTTCGTAACTCTCACCAAATTTTGACTTCTTATTTCAAATTTACGCTGCACCAAAAACAAAATTTAAAAACCTTATATATTTATTTTGCCCCACTGCGATTTTGGAAATTGTTACCAAACCGACGCTCCTTTTAAGTCTAGTGCTAAAAATAGATTTATATATTGTCCCCTTTCCCAACAAACTTTGGGATCGTGGGGGAAAGGGTTGAAGGGTGGGGGGGAAAGGGG
Organism: Penaeus monodon; assembly: GCF_015228065.2. NCBI lineage: Eukaryota > Metazoa > Arthropoda > Malacostraca > Decapoda > Penaeidae > Penaeus > Penaeus monodon. The sequence goes on from NW_023658355.1 coordinate 20,142, forward strand.
GGCACGATGTCAACGGGAAACCCGCGGGGAAACGAAAATTTTTTTTATGAAACTTTTAAAGGTAAATTTTTTGAAAACCCGGCCAATTTTTTTTCCCAAACAAAAAGAAAAATTGGTTTTTTTGAAAAACCAGCCAAAATTTTCTGATGAACACAAGGAAAAAAGGCTCCCGAACAAAAGACGCAAAAAAATATGCGCAAAAAAATCTATTTTCATAAAAGGTAGCCAAGTTTTGAACAAAACAATTTAATAAAAGTGATTTTTGCCCGTAATAAAAATGAGGTTCATGCAAACCCAAAAATCCCAAAACCCAACCTTTCTTTCCTGCTATTTTTTCCCCAGACAAAGGGGGGAAATAGCCCCCCCCCCTCCGTATCCCACCTTCATTAGCACTTCGTGCCAAAGGACACCATTTGGTTATAGAAAAAAATTTTCAAATACGTCAGGTGAAAGCACATAGACCCGCGCGAGGAGGAAATGATAAAACGCTTGTTAACTTTTGGGGCCATCATGAAAAATTGGCCCCGGCTAAAGTACTTTAGCCCACGAGGGGTATTTCTCTTGCCGAGGGCCGGGCACTTTGGCTTTGGGCCCCCCTCCCTTTTCGCTCAAACTTATTGGGGTGCGCTTTTATTGTCAGGGCAACATTATTGAGATTCAGTTAAATGTTGATAGCCCTCTTTTTTTCCAAACGTACCTTCCGACACACTAAAAGACGTTGTCCCTTAGTGCATAGCCTTTAGTTACTAAAGCAAAAAAAGATCACGCGTCGCATAGGGGATGAAAAAAACTTACTTTTTCGGATGCCCCCAACACCCCTAACCTTCAAAGAGTTTACCACGTTCCATGTTATTATTATTATTATTTCACATCATCATTATTATTATTTTGTTTTTTTTATTATTATTTTATTATTTTTTTTTTTTTTTTTTTTTTTTTTTTTTTTTTTTACCAAATTTGTGTTACCCGGGCCCTCTTCTGGCAATTCATTTTTAAAACACCGGGACTTAAACCCCCCTACAGAATTTCCCCAATCTTTTGGAAATTGAAAGCCGCTCCATGCGATGGGAAAGGTCTTTTTAAAACAAAAATTGCAAAATTAAAGTTATTTTTAAAATCGAACTTAACTTGTCAAATCAGTTTTAAAAAAATGATTTTTTTAAAGTGCATAAAATTTTTTTCTATTTTTTTTTTTTTTTTTCTTGGTTTGTCGCACCAAAAATATTAGATTGTCCACGCGACAATCATTACGCATTATGGGAAAATTGTAGTTTACTATTTTAAAGTTGGGAGACCGGCACGATCGAGCAAGGGGCTTCCGGGCCGCCTAATTTTTCCCAAAAATTACCCGACTTATCAAAAAAAAAAAAAATCAATAACACTCTAATGATGTGGTAATAAAAAATTTTACAAAACCGATAAGCTTAATATACATCAATGACCACATGCCATAACCACAAAAATTAAAGCTCCACCATGGGAGAAGTTAAAGGACGGTTGAGGAAGTGGGTATTGTTCCGATATGGAAGGCCCTTTAAAGGAAAAAAGCAGTAATGTCGTTCAAATTAGAAAGGATAATAAAATGAAACGGAAAAACGAATAAAAAAATACATTTAGAAGCAACCAAAAAATAATCTACTGGCATAAAAAACGAGAGGGAAAAGTAATGGGGAAAACAAAAAAATATTTAAAAAAAAAAACCAAACGGATATAATTTTCAGTATTCACAAAAAGGGGACTCTTATGGTCAACGGAAAATCAGTCATTATGAGAAGGACTTTTAGAAAAAGTATAGAAGGAGGATAGAAAACGCGACTTAAAAGGGTTTTAAATGTGTGAGGGTTTTTGAGGACTTTAGCGGTGATATCAAGGCTATTTTCGTCCTTTCCCGGGGCTTGAGGGCCGTTGGGTGATTGTATTTCCTCCTACTATTTAATAAAGAAAGTACAATGTAGCTATCTTCTATTTACATTTTCAAAAAAGAAAGAAAAAAAAAAACATAAGTTCGTTAAACCCCTACCAAGGTGGCTAGGAGGATTTGCAAGTCTAGCGAATTTTTAAGTTTTTATTTTGGTTAAGCGTATCATATATTTCGTTTTCATGTCTCAAAAATTGCAGCTGGGATGATCTTATGTTGAAGAAGGAGAAATGCCCCCTCACCTCCATAGGTGTTGCCTTTTCGATAAACAAAACAAACCGGGAAAAATCGCATTAAAAAAATATCCCATAAACAGTCAACGATAACAAATACTTTGTATCAATTATATGAAAAAAAGAAGATCAATAGCAAAATTTTGTATCAAAAAAATATTAATTACTTGTTTTTTACTTATTTTACTTGGACCACTCACTTACAAACGGACTAGGTTTTTTGCTCATTCGCGAAAATACTAATTTTCCCTGGTTTCTTCAAGTGTTGCCCAAAAATACAAAAAATGGGACCCCCAAGTATACTCAAAATTATAAATTTCCCTAACTGTACACTTATTTTTTGTTTTTTCTGTTATCTGTTACTGTAAACCCCCCCGTTTTTTTTTGCTCAAGTTCCATCTAACAGAAATACTTTTCCCTTTTTTCAGTATGCCTAGCCTTCTGCAAAAAAACCGTCTTCGGGGAGAGTTTCCTGTAACCCGGCACTGGGGGTTCATAGGGTATTTTCTTTGAACCCCAGGGATTTAACGTCCTGCCAAAAACGGTATACTAATTTATAATAAATAATATATATAAATTATATATTAATAATATATATTAATATATGTTACAAAAACACCCCAAACCACACAAAACACACACACACACACACCACCACCCAACACAAAACACACACACCCACACAAACACCAAACACACAACAAAACCCCCAAAACTCACACACACACATACAACACAATATGTCAAAACATATTATGCCAAATATATGTGTGGGTTTGTGTTTTTATATTAATATACATATAAATTATATATATATATATATATTTTGGTATGTGTGTGTGTGTTGTGTGTATGTGTGGTGTGTATGTGTTTTGTTGTGTGTGTGGGGTTTTTGTGTTTTTGGGTGTGTTGTGTGTCTTTTTGTTTTTTGTGGATAATAATTATTATAAAAATTTTATTATATTTTTATTTTGTTGAAATATAAATAATATTTATTTACTTTGTAAAGATCATCATATTTTTAAAACATCATAAAAATATAGGGTTGTATGGGCGTCTTTTGGGCCATAAAATTTAAACCCGGTATTAAATTTTAACCCCAGATCTCCAATGCGCATGCCAAGGGCAGCCCCCGGGTTTAACTCTGAATTCACCCCCGGGCCAGGCTTTACTTTTGAGCCAATTTTTAATCCTTTCCCTGGAGAACAAGTAGTTTTCCCACCAATCATGTATCGATACGTATGACAAAGTCAAACTCCATAGAAAAGTAGTTTAGTTTTTTATTCATAATAAGCGATAATGAAACAAAAGCTACATTTTTGTGTCACAGATACATGTGAAATTCATCAATATATATGCAGTGAAAAAAGGAAATTTTCGATACAGAAAAGGCAAAGTTTTTTTACAAGTTGGACAAACTTCCCACTTATGCAATATTTTTAAACAAAAGAAAAGAAAGCTCTTTAAAACTCACGATTAGGTTCTTAATCCCCAAATACAAACCCATGCCCCCCGGGACATGAGAAAGATATAAATTTTACGATACCTTCATGTCATCATCATAAAATTTATGTTTTTGAAACCATTTATTTATTCTACTTGTACTGACGAAGAATACACTATATTTTTGCGTGATACTTTTTTTTTCCCCTGTAGCAATTTCGTTTTCAATTAGCTATGATATGAAACTTGTAGAGGTGAAAGCTAGTTGCCCTTAAAACGATACCCTCCCTTTTAGTAAAGCAGATATTTACTGATTTTTCATGTAATACAGCAAATTTACTGATAATTTTTATTGACTCTGTGTCTGGCATGTGTCTTGCACTTTGAAACGCCGTAGTATATAAATGCATATTATATAGAGTAATAAGTTTATTCTCATATATGTTGTTGTGTGTTGTGTTTATATACTGATTATTTTTCATATATTTATACAGTGGATGAGGTGTGGTGTGTGTGTTTTGGGTGGTGTGTGTGTGTGTGGTGGGTGTGTGTGTGGCGTGTGTGTGTGTGGTGTGGTGGTTTTTGTGGTGGTTTTTGTGGTTTTGTGTGGGTGTGTGGGGTAAATATATATATATATAAAATTTTATAAAA
>NW_023658356.1:0-24385 GCF_015228065.2 Penaeus monodon
AATTATATATATTATATAATATTATATATATATATATATAAAAAATTTATAATAATATAAATTGAAAAAAACCCCCCCCCCCCCTATTAAATTATTATTTATTATTATATTTTAAATAATTTTTTATTTTTATTTTTATTTTAATTTTTTGTAGTGTTGTGTGTGTGGTGTGTGTGTGTTTTTTGTGGTGTGTGTTGGTGTGTGTGGGGTGTGTTAGTAACCTTATACATTATATACACATACATATGTATTTTATATATATATATAATATATATAATATATATATATATTATATTATTATATATATTAATTTAATTTTATATAAAATTATATAATTTATATATTATATATATATATATATATATATAGACACTATAGACACACAAAAACACCACCAACACAACACACACACACACACCACACACCACACCACACACACACACACACACGGCACGCAAAACGAAACACGCAACCACACCCCCAAAACCCCACAAAACAAAACACACACACCCAAAACCCCACAAAACACACACACACACACACCACACACCACACACCACACACACACACAACACACACAACACACCACACCACACCACAAAACACCACACACAAGAACACACACACACACACCACCACCGTACTTTTTATGGCGTTACATAAGCAGATTTCTGCAATTGTTTGCTATGGGGCTTAGGCTATTTAGAACCATCACACCACGAAGATTAATACGATTATACTTCCCCCCCCCCCCCCCCCCCGGGCGGGTTGCCAACACCGACGCTCAGCCCTTCCCCAAAGGGATAATGTTTTTGTGTGGTCCCTTTACTGTGTTCTGTTTTTCCCTTAAAAATAAACCCGGGTTTTCACAATTGTTACCGCTCTGCTGGGCCCCTAATTGGGGGGATTACAGTCTCATACAAACTGGCGGCGCGTGATAGTTGGTCCTTTTGGCTGCTACACAGAATTCGGGCTCCGAAAATTTTTCTGTCTTGAAAAACCCTGTGATACACATTTTGGGCCTTTTTTATTTCTTTTCCCCCCCTTCTTTCCCATAAAGTGTTAAAACCTAGTGCAATCACTCTTACTTTGGGCTTCCTTTGGGGAAAAATGATAATGACAGGAAAAAGCAGCATTCCACTTTATTCTTCTACTTTAGTTCCATTTCTTATTCCTCTGACCTTTGATCACATTACTGTGTGATCAGGGTTTTTCCCAAAACAACACAAACATTGTTCCTTTTTTTAAGTATTTAGTTATTGTCTTCATTATTAAGATTTTTTTGTTTCAATTACAAAAAATTTTAACTCGTTCCGGGTTTTTATGTTTGTTATGAACATCATATATTTTTTTTTGTTCCCTCCCCCACCGACCGGGCTCCCCGGGTTTTGGTTTAGGATGGGGAAAGGGGCCAAGATATGACCGCTCGTTTTTCCCGGGACCTGATATCCCCCGATATATACATAATAATCTATGCTCCGACAGGGGTACCTCGGCATTTCAGTTTTTTCTGCCCCCGAAAGATTTGCTTACGAGAAGGTTGCGAATATTTTTTCATCCCACAGTTCTCAGTGCGTACTTTTTTCGCTTAACATTAAATGTTAAATTCAGTGAAATAGTTGAAAAATTTTGTTTAAAATCCCTTTTTTCTAATTTTCACGTATTGTTAAAAAAAATGTAATATTCGGTTTTTGTGATTCATTCTCTGTGGGCTGACTCCCCTTTTCATTTCATTCATGCTCCTGTCGCCACACACACACACCACACACTCACCACACACAACAACACACCACACAACAAAACCACACACAACACAACACACACACCACACCCCACACACACAAACACACCCCAAAACCCACACCCCAACCACCACACACTCACTTACCCATGCGAACAAAAACACTGAAACTTTTCCTAATAGGGTTTGTTGCGTTATAGTAGCGGGCTAAAGACTATATATATTTTTTTGTCCGCGTTTTTGTCAGCCGTGATAGTGTTCGTACTGTTACATTTTTCTTTTTTTTCTACATTCTTCTCGTGGGGCAAAAATTGGGTTTAAGTAAACCCTTGCAATTCTAATGTCTATCAGGACAATTGGTATTTTCAACCAGGTTGTGGATCCTACTGTGTCCCCTCTCCTTTTTTATTTTATCTTGTGAAAGTAAAACCAAAAAAAAAACAAAACAAAACAAAAAAAGACAAAAAAAAGTAAAATAAAAAATAAACTGCAAATTTATATAAATCCCCGTCTAGTACCCCCTCTTCTCCGTTGCCTTTTTTTTTCTCTTACTATTTTGGGCCCCTTTTTGTTTTATGATCGGGTTTCCCCTTACTATTTTTCGTAGTTGAACCGACGTATTGACACGGCACTAAAGGATGACCCTGCTGCAGATAGGATGCTATTAGAAGGACACCTGAATCCCCCTAGCCTGTAACCGGGATGTACGTCAGACAGGTACAAATCCCCCCCAGGATATAGTGGGGGGGTCTTCTGCGGGGTCCTATAGATCCGTGAAGGACCGGGAAAACCGCCAGCCGGGTATAGTTCCCAAAAGGATGCGGGGAAGGCGTCCCCTCCTGGACCCCACAGACCCAGTAAAACCAAGGACTCGTAAAACGCAGGAACAGCTGCCCTGAGATCCCGAAAAAGGATGCCTCCTGCCCAGGCCCTAGACCCAAAACAAGGCTAGAGGACGTAGGAGCCAGAAGGACCGAAGAATCTCGAGAAAAAGTGGAAGGGGCCCCCGGGTTGATTGGGAGGACTACGAGGAATCTAGACGAAAACCGAATCAAGGGGACCTGTGCAAGACCTGCGAAGGTGGACCAAAACGGATGGTTCACCAAGGGGAGGGGAAAAAAAAAAAAAAAAAAAAAAAAAAAAAAAAAAAAAAAAAAAAAACCCCCCCCCCAATTAAAATGAACCATCCAAAAAAAAAAAAAATATTTTTAAAAAAAAAAAAAAAATTTTTTAAAAAAAAAAAAAAAAAAAAAAACCCCCAAATTTTAAAAAAGGTAAAAAAACCCCCCCCCCCCAGGGGATTTCCGGACCCAAAACCCCCCCCCCAGGTTTCCCAAAACAACTTGGGCCCTTTTTGGTTTTTTTTTTTTCCTTTAAAGGGAAAACCATTTACAACATGATTCCCCCGACCTTTTTTTAAAAACATCTAAAAAGGCAAAAACACACAAAACTTTAAAAAAAAAAAAAAAGAAAAAAAAAAATGGACAAACAGCCACAAAGGGACCGGACAACACACCAAGATAGAGATCCAGCCAGTTATCACCCTTTGGGCCAATCAAGGCCCTCGAGAGCGGGCGTGGGTGGGTGGCCGAGCAGCATGATTGTACAAAAGCATGATTTCTGTAAAGCCTTTAGACCAATAACCACATGGCTTAAGGAAATTTAGAACCATAAACCCCAGGAGGATTTAGATAGATTATATAAGCCCTTGTCTGACCGTCCCAATTCGCCCCCAAATACCCTTTTTCAAGGTAAACCCACCACCCCGGCTCCCCAGGGCTGTTTTCCGGACCGTACCCCGCGCCAGCCTTTACCCTAAAACAACGTCTCGTGGTTCCCTTCACTGGTTTTATTCTCCCTTTAAATAAGGAGAAACCCATTATACAACTATGATTACCCCTGCTAGCCTTTTTTTAAGGGGCATCAAAAGGGGCACACCACACACACATTGTTGTGTATATTATATATATATATATATATATATATATAATATTATATATATATTATATATATAATATATTATTTATATTTATATATTATATATATATATATATATAAATATATATTTATTATAAACAATACACACACTATATGTGTGTGTGTGTGTGGTGTGTGTGTAACTGTTTTTATTACATACTTTAACATAAACCCCAACCCAACCCAAACCACACACAAAACACACCCCCAACACACACACAAAACCACACACACCCCACACCACCACACTCCACCCACACACCAACACACCCCCCCCCACCAACACACACCCCACCCACACACACACACACACACACACACACAATGCAACAATACGGCAAGCCCTGATGTACCTTCACACGCCCGCCCAAAGCAGCCCCCTTCTGTTTGGGAAGGACGCAAAATTCGCCCGCTTTCTCTTTTCGCACAGGGATAAACTCCGCCCCCGAAGGGAACGCCGCTAAAAGGACCGTAAGGCAAAAGGGGAACACGGCAGACAGGCCCAAACCACAGGGGTCCGTTCCCCCTTCCTCCCCCGGGAATGGGGCCTCTTGGGGGTCACATCACCCTCAACAATAACCCGCAAGCTAAAAAACCCTTTTTTTTGACCCCCCCAAATCCCTCTCTCTGTGCTACACACACACAACACACACCACACAAAACCCCACACACCACACACACAACACCCACACACACACACCACACAGAATATATATATATATTTATATATATTATATATTATATATAATATATATATATATATTAAAAGAGAGAGAGAGAGGGGAGAGAAAAGAGAGAGAAAGAGAGAGAGAGAGAGAGAGAGAGAGAGAGAGAGAGGGAGAGAGGGGGAGAAAGAGAGAGAGAGAGAGAAAGTATAAAAACAAAAAAACACAACCACACACACACACACACACACCAACAAACACCACACAAAACACACCAACACACCACACGACACAACACACGCACACACATGACAACATGCACACACACACCACACACCCACACACACAACACACACACACAAACCCCACACACACACACACACCACCACTCACACACACACACACACACACACACAACAACACACAAACACACACAACAAATAAATATACACACACACATACATACACACACAGACCCCACAAAAAAACCCCACACAGACCCAAAACACCCCAATATAATTAAAAAATTTTATATATAAAATAAAATAAATATAAAAATTAATTTTATATTTGTGTGTGTTGTGTGTGTGGTTGTGTGTTTGTGTGTGTTGTGTGGTGTGTGTGTGTGTGTGTGTTTGGTATTTTAAAAGTCTCTCTCTCTCTCTCTCTCTCTCTCTACCTCTTCCCTCCTCTCTCTCCTCTATGTATATACAAATATATTATATATATTAATATATATAAATATAATATTATATTATATAAATATATTAAATTATAATTATATATATAATATATATATATTATATAATATATATATTAATATATATAATTTATTAAAAATTACATTTATTCTTGATTTTTCTATTATAAAATATTATATTTATTTTTTATATATATATAAATATAAAATTTTGTGTGTGTGTGTGTGTGTGTGTATACTATATTTTTATTTATATTTACATATGTAAATAAAGGGATAGAGGGGTAATAATAGAAAAAATAATACATAATAGATGCATAGATGACATCATAAATAATAAAAAAAAAACTAGACACCATACATACACACACACACACACATACACAACAACACACACACAAACACACAAACCACAAAAACACCACACACACTATAGGATGTGGATAATTTACGGGTTTGGGGAAATTCTATTGGGTTACCAGGGGACCCGTGGCTGTTTTCCACTGGATCCAAAAATCCCCAAATAAACCCTTTTGCCAGCGAGGGCGGAGGGCACATCTGATTCTCACCCCTTGACCGGAGTTCGTGTGAAGACCCGACCGGGAGGGTCAGCTCCCCTCCCTCTCCCCGGGGACTGGCTGGACTCGCTCCCCCCGATTTCCCTATACTAGACTGTCTCTTTTTCTTATACTGTGTGTACCAACTCTCAGAAAAAAATATCAAGCGAATACCAGTATAATACCCCTGCAAGCCAATGTAATAGGGTTCTATACCCGTTTTAAACTGGCGGGAGGGGGGCCCCTTTCATACAAAAAACATGAATTCTTTGTTAGTTAAATAATTTAATTATTTTTCTCTTTTAGAGATTTATTTTGTTTTATCTGCAATGAATTTACGCGTTTTGGGTTTTATCTTATACGAAAACATTTCATTTTTCCTCCCCCTCGCCCCGACCCACCGTACCTTTCTTTCGCTTGCGGTCACTTTGGATTGAAAAAAGGTTTTTCCCGTCTTGACCTGACCCACTTTTTCTTTTCCCGGGCGGGGGGACGTGGAAGGGGCTGATGACCACGTGGATCCCTGTATTTTTTGGTTTTATTTTGTTTACGCCTTTGGGGAAATTTAAACCCAAACATTGCTACATTTTTTGGGACAGTTTTTATCGGGGCTAGAACAAGGCATGTAACGCAATTTCATTAAATTTTATTTTTGAATAAATAGGTCTTCCCCCATATCATAGTGCACAGGATTTTCCCGTATTGCCCCGGGTTCGTAAACGCCTAATAGAACGCGCTCCGTCTTTCGAAAATAGGTACAATAAACCCAAGTTATTTTTCGGGACCTTTTAGTCGGTGTGACCGGGTTTTGTCCGTTAAATTTAAAGTGGGCTAGGGGTTTAAACTAGAATCATTTTTTCCTTTTAATCCACCTTTTTCCCCCCCCCCAAGTCCCTTTCATTTTTGGGTACACCCCAAGAGTTTTTTGATTCGTGAAAAATTTTTATATCCTTATGGAATTTTGCGAGCGCCTCACAGATCGCAGAAAAGAGTAGTTATTTATATTCCCCGCTCCATCGCCCCAGTCATATACGGCATTTGGTATAGGTCCCCCCTTAATGAGTTTTAAAGAGGGCTGGTGTATAACTAGACTGTACCTCGGCGGTTCGATTTTGACCCCGAGAAGATTTGCTTGTTTAAAAAGCTTGCAATATTTTTTTATGTCCCATTCACAAGCCCCTTTTAATAGGGTTTTTCCCTTTTCCACACACACACACACCTACACACACACCACACAACACACACACACACACACACCATATTATACAAAATATATATATTATATATATAAAATAAAATATATATTATATAATATATTTTGTGTGTGGTGTGTGTTGTGTGGTGTGTTTTGGTGTGTGTGTGTGTGTGTGGTGAGTTTTTGTGTGTGGTGCGTGGTGTGGTGGAGTTTGTGTGTGTGTGTGTGTGTGTTGTTTGGGGATACATATTTTGCTTTTTGTATTTTTGTAAGTCTATATAGTATCTGTTATTATCTATTTATCTATCTATCTACCTCCTTTTTTTATTATTTATAATATATATATATAAAATATATATATTTAAAATCTATTATTAAAATATATAAATATATATTTAAAAAATATAAATTTTATATATATTTTATAAATTTAAATTAAAAATATTATTTAAAATTTTAATATATATAATTTAAAATTTAAAATATATTTAAAAAATAACACCATACACACATCACTCCACGCATGTATGATATTACACACATACACACTGCACAACACACGCATGTATGTTAAAATACCACATACACACATGCACATAACCCCGCTGTATGTATATTACCAATATACAGACCTCTCTTCTTTCCTCTCTCTCTCTCTCCCCTCTTCTCTCTCTCTCTCTCTCTCCTCTTTCCTCTTCTCTCTCTCCTCCTTTCTTCCTCTCTCTCTCCCTCTCTCTCCTCCTCTCTCTCTCTCCTCTCTTCTCTCTCTCTCTCTCTCTCTCTTCATTTTACTGTTCCTTTCTGTCAATCACTCTTTTTTCCTCTCTCTCTTATTTATTTATCTATTCATCTTCTGTTTTTCTTCTTTATATTATCTATCTATTTACGAGCAAAAAATTCCCCCCCACCCCACCCCCACATACCCCCACAAACACACACACACACACACAACACACACACACACACACAACCACACACACACACACACACACACACACACACACACACAACACACAACACACCAAATGATTATAAAACACCACAATATGTGTGTGTGTGTGTGTGTGTGTGTGTTTTTTCCCAGAAGGTACTGAGTTGGGCTTTTTATCTTATTCGCCGATGATTGAACTATAAACCCTTGACAAGAGCTCTAAAACCCTGTAATTTTTTTTGGTTTCCTCTCTTTTCTCTTTCCCCTCCTTTTTCTCCTACCCTCTTTCTCCTCTCCTTTTTCCTCTTTCTTTTGCTCTTCGCTTTTTTTCTCTCCCTCTCCCTCTCTCTCCCCTCTCTCTCTCTCTCTCTCCTTCTCTTTTCTCTCTCTCTCTCTCTTTTCTCTTCTCTACTCTTCTTTTCTCTCTCTCCCCTCTCGCTCGCTCTCTCTCTCCCTCGCCTCCATCTTAGTTAGATTTTTACTTCCTCCGCGAACGATTGTGCAAGTTGCAAAGGATTGGGATTGTCTTGTGACTGTTCTTCGCGGTTTTAAAGGGGCGTCGCCCCTAAGAACAACGCCGCTCGGTGGATATGATGATGTTTTTTAACTGATGAATGGGAAGATATTGATATCAGTAAAATAATAATCAAAAATATAACAAAAATACTGACAATTTAATGATAGTAATAAAAATAATGAAAATTTTAAAAAATTTAAAAATAATATATGGTAAATAAAAAAAAGGCTAAAAATAAAAAAAAAAAAAAAGTAAAAATAATGTAACAAAAATAATTAATGATAAAAATAGATAAAATTTAATGAAGAACAATTTTAATATAAGATGAAATAATTTATTAATAGTGTAATAAAATAATACCCAAAAATGTAATAAAATAGTAAAATAGAAACAACAACAACGAAAATTGATATAGTAAAAATGAGATAATTATAAAAATAAGAAGAATAGTGATGATAACACTAAAAATCATATTAAAATAATAATGAAACAAAAACCCAAAACGGAAGAATGATATGACAAAAAATGAAATATAAAGTAAAGTAGTTAAAAGTAGTGAAATGCTATTGATAATAAAATAAAAATAATAGTAAAAATGAAAAATATAAAAATAATAATAATAAATAAAAATAACAATAATAATAATAAAAAATAATAATATAATAAAAATAAAAATAATAAAAAAAAATAATATAATAAAAAACAACAGCGCATAATATCAACAGTATAATGATATTAATAGTAGAAAACAATAATGAAGAGAAATAAGAGATAATGAAAAAAAACAGCAACACCAACAACAATGACAAACATCAACAAAAACACAACAACAACAACAACACAAATAAAAAAAAAATAATAAAAATAATAAAATTAATAAAAATAAAAATAATAATAATAAAATAATAATAAAAATAAATAAACAAATTTTTGTAATAATAATTTAAAAATAAATAATAATAATAAAAAATAATAATAAAAAAAATAATGAAATAAAATAATAATGATAGTAATAATAACAATAGTAATAAAATAATTATAGTAAAAATGATAATGTGATGAGAGATGATGATAATAAAATAATGAATAAAAACAAAAAACAACAATAATAATAATAATAAAAATAATAAAAATTAAAAAAAAAATAATAATAATAATATTTATTATTATTATTATTATTATTATTTTTTTATAAAAAAATAATAAAAATAATAATAATAATAATAAAAAATAATAATAAAAATTATAATAAAATAACAATAAAAATAATAAAAATAATAATAATAACAATAATATAATAGCAGTAAAAATTAATCGTAAATAATGATGATCAAGAATTTAAAAATATGACAATAAAAAGTATAGTAATAGTAGTACGGTAATAAAAATATTTTGATCCCAAATAGGGGATTTAAAAATGAAAAGGATAAAAATGAAATAGAAAACACCAAAAACAATAAAAACACTACAACTGCTACTATACTAAAATATAATAATAACAGAAATAAAAGTAGAAATAATAATGATAATGATAATGATAAAAATTTAAGGGTAAAAAAATAAAAAAAACACCAAAAACAAAAAATTAAAAAAATAATAATAAAAATAATAAAAAATTAAAAATGATAAAAATGTAATAATAATAAATAAAAACCATTAATAATAATAATTTATAATAAAAAAAATAATAATAATAATAATAATTAAATAATAATAATAATAATAAAATAATAATAATATAAAATAATAATATAATAAAATAATAATAAAAATAATAAAATAATAATATTTTATATTGTTATTATTTTATTATGATTGTTATTATCTTATTTTTATTATTATTATCATTCTTATTCTTAAAATTATCAATTATTATTATTATTATTATTATTATTATTATTATTATTATTATTTTTATTTTTAAAATTAAAAATGTGATAATAATAAGAAAATACTATAATAAAATAACAATATAATATAATAAAAATAATGATAATAATGCGCTGAAAAATGACAATAGAAGATGGTAATAATTAATAATAAAAATAATAGGTGAAATAATAATAGTGAAAACAAAATGATGATGATGTGATGATGATGAGATGTGAGGATGATTGATGAAAATAATATAATAATAATAAAAAAATAAAAAAATAAAAAATAAAATAATAATATAATAAAATAAAATAATAAAAAAATAAAAAAATAATAATAAATAATAATAATAATAAAAACAATAATAATAACAATAATAAAAATGAAAATAAAAGGGAAATATAAATAATTTGAGAAAGAAAAAACAAATAGTAACAAAAAACCTAAAATAATAGTAAAAATAACAATTAGACTATGTCAATAAAAATATAAAAATAAGTAAAATAGTAGTATGTATAGTAGTAGTAGTAGTATAGTAGTAGTAGTATAGTAAGAAAAAAATAATAGTAATAGTAGCATAGTAGTAGTAGGGGAAATAATAATAATAACAATGAAACAACAGTAATAAAAAAAAAATAATAATAAAAATAATGATGATATGAGATATAATAATAAATGGAAACAATGAAAATGATATAAAAAAAACAACAATAATTTTAAAATAATAATAATAATAAAAATAATAATAAAAATAATAATAATAAAAATAATAATAATATAATAATAAGGGGAATAAAAACAATAATAATAATTAATAAAAATAATTAAAAAAGTAGTAATAGTATAGTTAGTAGTAGTAGTAGTAATGTAGTATAGCAGAATAATGATAAAATAATGATAAAAATAATAAATAAAATAATAATAATAATAATAAAAATAAAAAAAATAAAATAAAAAAATAATAGTATAGTAGTAGTATATAGTAGTAGCAATAATATGATGATAAAAATATGATAATAATAATAAAAATAATTAATAAAAATAATAAAAATAAAATAATAAAATTTAAAATAATAATAATAATAATGAAAAAATAATAAAATAATAATAAAATAAAATAATAACAAAAAAATGATTATAATAAGATAATGATAATAATTATATTATAATTTTAAATGATAATGAATAATAATGATAAGATAAAAATTTACAAAAATAATAATACTAATAAAAAAACATAATAATAATAATAATGATAATATTAATAATAAAAAAAAAAAAAAAATGTAATAATAAAATAATAATATAATAATAATAATAAATAAAAATAACAATGATAAAAAAAATAACATTAATAAAAAATAATAATAATAATAATGTAATAAAAAATGATATCAATAAAAAAAAAATATTTAAAATAAAAATAATAAAAATAAAAATAATAATAATAATAAAATAATAATCGATTGAATTGAAAAAAAATTTTTTACATACGCTTATGTAATTGTATACGTATATATTTTTTTTTACTTTTAAAAATTTTTCTGTTTGATTTCCGATGGGTTTTATCTCAAAATTCTCCTTTTGTTTAAAAATGAAACGATTACAGCATTTTCTCCAAAAAAAAAAATGATATTTCCCAAAAGCAAAACAAAACGATAAAAAAACGTCAAGAGACCCAAAATATAGGGAAAATACTCGAATACGGAAAAAAAGAAAAAAAAAAAATATTGTGGGGGTAAGACCGACCAAACGCAAAAAACAAAAGATTTTTTTTTTTTTTATATTTTTTTTTTCTTCTTTATATTTTATTCACTTACCAAATTTACTCCCAACCCCCCAAATGGACGGCCGAGGAAAACAAGCAGAAGTTAAAGGGTTTCGGTCCCTCCGGTAAAACCACGCGGAAATCTAGCCATACCGAGGGCCCCGGACCCGTTCTCAAGGAGGAGGCGAAGCCACGAGTTCCCTGGGCAGCGAGAGGCAGGTTGCCAGTGGCTGCGGAGGGGTGGGTCTATATGTTAAACATATAGTATATGACTATAAACTCTACAACAGAGTAAATAGTACATGCACGTACAACATATATAAAACATATTACAAATATATATTTAAAATATATATTATATATTATATAATTTTATATTTTATTTAATAAAAATAAACATACACAACCCCAAACCCCCCCCCCAAACCCCCAACCCCCCACCACACCCCCACACATTCACACAACACACAAACACACCACGCACGCACACCACACCCCACACACACACACACACACCCCAAACACACACCCCACAAACCACCACACACACCACACAACACCCCCACAACACCCAAAAACCACACACCACATACATATATGTATATATAAAATATATATATATAATATATATATATATATATTATATATAATTTTATATATATATATATGTTTAAATAATGTACCATGTATAAAATCATGTATAATATATTAATTTTATATAATTTAAAATATATATAATTTATATTTTTATATTACATTACATATTTGTATATATATATTAACATACATACATAATAATACATACTACATACATATATATATTAATATTATATATATATATATATATATATATAATACACCACACAACACACACACACACACACACACACACACACAACACACACACACACACACCCCCACACACACAACTGTAACAAGGCCGATAAGCGGTGAGTGCGACAAGTCTCGTTGGGGAGATGCGACACTTGGGTAGAGGGGAAGGTTAATAGTTTCTCGTTCACTTGAACAACTTATTTGGTAAGAGAGAAGGTACAGTGACGACAGAGGGTTTGGTCCGGTCGTGTGCGTAGGCTGTCTGTCTGTCGTCGCAGGCGACCCTCTTTTAAACAGTTTGAACTAAAAACTCACAGGGGTTGGATGTCCTGAAGTGTGGGGGGAAAGGGATGTGTCATTTAAGGGGGCGATGTCGCGGGGGCGGAAGTCCGCGGATGTCCATGTTATTATTAAAAAAATTTTTATAAGTTTTAATGTTAATTAGGGCAATGGTAAGGTAAGGGAATACAACATACTACATACTTTATATATATAATATTTTAATATTTATAAAATAAAATATATATTATAAATATATATATATTATATGTATCACACCACACACACACACACACACACACACACACCACCAAAACCCCACACACACACACCACACACACACACACACCACACACACACACACACACACACAATGAAAATGGTAAGGAAAGGGAAAGGGAGTCTACAATAGTGGCCCCAAGGGGTCCCCTAGCAATAAAGGTTGTATGAAAACATTTGGGACCCATTATTGAGAGTGGGGTGCAGGGGGCCCATATGTGAAATGAAATGTGCCATGTGTTAAATAGGTTCTTTCACACACACACACCCAACCCTTTTCACAGATGAGCATTGACCCCCGCTCTTTCGTTCCCCTCCAATACCAGGGGACCTGTACCCGCGGCAGGAGTGACGGACGAGCGCCTCCGCCTCCCCGCATCACCGCCCCTGGATCTGTGATCCCAACCTCGTCAAGGGCTCTGGAACCAGAATGTACTTTCCCAACGCCAAGAACGCCGAGTTCCGTTTGTAACGTGCCCAAAGGCTCTCAGGATTAAACCCGGGCGGGAGGATCTCTAAAAATGCTCAGGGGAGGCTTTCTCGCGTCCCGGCTCCTAAATAAACTGAGAAGGGGTAAGGGTTGCAGGGGGTGGATGGCTGTTTTAACAAAACAAAAACAAACACATATTTTACTTTATATATGAAGAAGCATATCAGATACTAAAATTTTGTTAATGGATGGTCATCTACTATTTTGGACTGCTGGTGTCTTATCTCTTTGGGGGGTGTTTTTTGTGGGGGTGATGCCCACAAAAATGGCTGGGGGCTGGGGTGAAGTCGGGATCAAAGGGGGACCGGCAGGCTCCCCCGTCGGCTAAAGACTGGGGGTCCCTTTCATTTTCTGTCTGTTGTCGTTTCTGCTGGAGAATTGGGTCCGGCGAGGTAAGGGGAGCCCCGGGCCCGTGTCGACTAATGCCGCTTCTCACGGTGTCAGCTGGTGCTGACTCGGGTAAAACCCCAGTCCTTACCCGCCGGGTGCCCCCCACAAAAGTAAAACCCCCCGACAGTTGCAAATTTTCGCGCCGGGCGGGGGGCGAACCGCCGACCCCCAGATGAAAAGGCCCACACGTTTTCCACTGTACTAGCCCGTACTGGTCCGGCTACGATAGAGTAATTCCTAAGTAAAGTACGAGTGTGGCGCTCGGGATGAAACACCTCTCTTCACTGTCTATTGTCCTATGACCCCCATGCACGTGGAGACAGTCAATGGCTCCCGGGAGTCTTATGTATGACCAGGCCCTTTCCCTGGGGCCGGGGCCTAGGGCTTCCATGATTGCTTTGCCCTGCCTTAGTGAGGGGGGTTTTGTCTGTTACCCTCGATTTTGTGGCACCCCTTGCGAAAAGCCAGCGCCTACATTTTTGCCAAAGGATCGACTGATCAACCGTAAAGTATGTTCACTACCCCAAGGATGATGGCTGCAATGACCCCCTGGGCTTCTGCCTTTAGACTGGCGTGGGGTAGTTTTACTTTTTAGGCCCATGTGGAAAAATCTATCAAAGGTTTTTGCCCACGGCGGGCATCGAAAAGTTAGGGGGGGGGGATTTTTCCCTTACCCTTAGCAAGAGGTTCTTTGAGCTGATAGGTATTTTAACACCCTGGCTGTATGAGACAGCCAGGAGTTTTTGCAAGAGTTTTTTAAATTGTTCAGGCACTGCTATTTTTTGTCTTAGGCTTGGTTCCTGGGAGCCCGGGTAAACCTTTGACAGGAATTTTCTGCCTTAATCGATTCGTGGTCCGGGGGAAAGGTTTGCCCCCATAGGGGGTTGAGGACCTTGCCCCCTTGGGGCCCTTCCTGGAGTTCTTTTGGGGACTGTCCCAATTTTGTTTTGTTTTTCTCTCTGTCCCAATCAAAAAAACTGATGCATGTCCACAATGGGCCGGATGGCTTTTTACTAAATACTTAGTACTTTGTTTTGGGTCCTTGTGTCTCCCGCTCTTGCTCTCATGACAGCATCTTTTTTTTGGTTCGAAAACCGGTATGGCCCCTTCTAAAAGGGTGGGTCCAGTCTATCCTTACCCCGGGGGAAGGGGAATCCAAAACCCATTCAAATTCTATTCCTGGTTTTTCAGACTCGTGCCTTGAACTTTATGTCTCGACCCATGGTTTTGGTTTTGGCTACAGAGATCTTAGTCTGTCTACATACCCCTTAGCCCAAAGGGTAAAAAACAGCATTGGGCTTTTTTAGGCGTATGGTCGTGGAGATGATAGCAAGATCGTCTGCAAAATGATCTTGCCCCCCACTGGGAGGTTTAGTTGAGGATCAAAATTTTAATTTTTAAAAAGGGCTGGATTGAAAACCCCACCTGTGGTGTTCCTTTTTCTAGTGGCGTGTGCTGTGATGGGTGCCCTTTGGAATATGACTTGGCTGTCTGTTCCTGAAATACTCACCTACCAAACCCAAAATTTTCCTCTGATTTCCTTTGATCATGCTCTCGTGAATGGGAAGAAGATTTTCTAGTTCAAAAACCTTCTCCAGGTCAAGGGAAAACTACCCCGATTGGGGCCGCGCTTATTGTTTAAAAGCGGGGATGCTGTGCGCTGGCTCTCCCAGTGAAAACCCGGGGGTGTTCAGTGGGGGTCCCTTTTTATTGGAGCCGGTTTAGTACCATCCTCTCGGCCCTTTTTGGGCCCGCACAGCTGAAGAAGGGGATGGGCGTAATTCCCTGGGTCCTTTGGTTTTTGGGGGTGGGAACTATTGTAGCCAAAACCCGCCAATTTCAAATCGGGGGGAGAATGGTTTTTCCCAGATTGTTGAGAGTTGCAGGAATGCGGCTCCCCTGTAGTCCTAATGGGGAAAAGATGGGTACGAGAACCCATCAGATTCCCGGGGGTGTTAGAACTGGTTTTATGGCTTTTCTTAGTTCCCTCAGAAAGAAATAACGCTGAGTTTTTGGGTTCAGCTGCCCTTTTTTTGATATGAGAAATCTGCTGGCTGTTTGCCCTCAGTTTGGCGGCAGACTGTTTCTGCTTTTTCTTGTTCTTGCAGAGAACTGAGAGAGTTTAGACCTGGGTGATTCTAAACTCCTACAGTTTTTGGGCCCGGTTGTACACACTGGGGCCCCCCCCCAGGGGAATCTCGACGGCAAGAGATTCAACATTGTTCCACATGCGGTGATCAGCTGTTTCGAGCAGGGGATTTTTTGCTCTGCAAGGGGATCAAGCCTTCTTGCCCGCAAAGTCTGGCAAATGAAAACATGATACCCTGAAATGAACAGGTCCCAAATGTTAAAGTCCCGGGAGCATGACAATATAAATGCATTTGTCGCACAATTGCGTGGAGGAGGCATTCCTTGTGGAGAACCTTTGATTTTGTATTTGGTTTGACGGGTGTCGGAGTCTGACAACTCCATTGCGAACCCTTTGCTGCTTGAGGTTTTCTTTTTTTTGTTGTTAGGCTATCCCTGGTTATTTGGGGGGTGGAGACCATTGGACTCTGGCTTTGGGTTTGTTTGGGGTTTTTCACTCGGGCTTTTTCTGGTGTTTTTCTTTGCGGGGCCTTTGCCGGGGCAAGGTCCGGTTCTGGTTGGCTGCAACAGTTTCAGCCGGGTTTGGGCTTTACCTGAAAGGGGCATGACCTGGTTGGAGTAGGGAGGAGCCCCGCCCCTTGGGTGAGGATGGGGTGGTTTGGCTCTCTCCAGCTTCCTTTCCCCTTTAGGACTGCGGAGTCGGGTTTCTTTGCCGTCATGGCGACCATGACTGCCTTCTCGTTTCTTACAAAATCTCCCGGGGGTACGTTGCTGTGATACAGCATCAACTAGAGAGTCTATTTCCTCTAAAGAATTTTATCTTTTGGGGAAAGGGTTTTGTAGTGCTCTTTGAACCTTTTTATTCCTGTGATTCTTCTGCATTTTTTTCATTGTAAAAACTCCTTTTTTGTTGGGATACCCGGGTGTCGGCTGGGGACAGCTTCCTTCCTTTTAGGGGTGGGGGTTGGATGTGCACTACCCTGGGGTGACGATTTTTTTGGCACTTGAAACACTGAAGGGATCGGGGCACATATGTTTGAGGTTGTGGGTCCCCCAGTTACCCAATAAAGGGTAGGGTTAGGGCCCCTTTTCGGGTACCAGGACTTGCCGGGTTGGAGTCTTCCCTTTCGACATTCGGAAGCCTCCATGACCGTGGGTTGATGTGATCATTCCACTCAATGAATTTAAAGCCAAAAAACCCCTCTGAATTCTTTTCCTTGGGATTCAGTGGTGAGAGACTTTCATTTCCCCCCCTTTGTAGCCCCCCTTCTTCCCTGCGGAAACTCAGGGTAGTTTGATCTTGGGATAATGCCTGCCATCTCGGGGAAACCGAATCGACAACCAGTTTTTTTCGTTGCATCTCTATTGCCCGACAGTTGGTGGGCATTTCGAAAACCCTTTGGGGGTTGGCTGGCACTTTAAAATTTGGGGAAACGCCTAGCCCCCGGGGAGTACATGGGAACGTGTTGGCCTTCATCCGAGGGGGCGGCGGTCGCGAGAAGTTGCAACTGTCCCCTGGAGGGTTACTGCTTTGGCTGGGCACCATGGGGGGTAAGGACCCGTTCGCTGAGTCCCGCACCAGCTGACAAAATGTACGAGTCGATTTGTCGACCAGGCCGGGGTCCCCTCATGGGCTAGCCCAGGCAGGCTAAGCTTTGCATATCGGACTTTTTTGGGGATCCGACTCCCCCCTCAAGTCTGTCTCCCGGGCCCCGGACGTTTCGGCCCGCCCTTCGGTTTCGGGTTGTCATGGGGGGGAGTAGCCCCCACAAGCAAGTCAGGGGGTGTCTGAGGGGGGAAATCAGAGGCCCCCTACTTGGTGCGGTCTGGAGAGGCCAGCACGAGAGTCCATCTGTGGGAGCAGGCTGACAGATCATCCCGTGCATGGGGTTTTTTTTTGTTACCCGAGGCACGATGTCAAAATTGTTGTGCCCCACGAGCAAACCCAAAACCGAAAGGGCGGACGAAACATCCCGGCCGGAGACTGGGAAGTCGGACCCCCTGCATTTCCCCCAATTCAAAGGCACTAAACTTAAAGGGTTCGAAAATGCCCACCCAATGGCGGACATTGGATTACAACGTAAAATCCAGCTGTCGATCCGGGGTTTACAGAGATCAGGGGATGATTATCACCCCAAAAATCAAACTCCCCAGTTCCCCGCAGGAACGAAGGAACGAAAGATGGAGGAAAATGAGTCCTCGCACTGAATCCCAAGGATAAGAGAGTCTGATGGTGCTACTTGGCTTCTCTCTCATATGATGGGAGGTGATCACATCACCCCCGGGGGCGTGGAGGCTTCCCGTGTCGAAGGGGAAGACTAACCAGGCAAGCCCTGTGCCATGAAAGTACCCCAACGCACCCTTGATCTGGGAACTGGGGCACCTAAAACCTCAGAACATAGGGCCCTGATCCACTTCAGTGTTTAAAGTCCCAAAAAACCCCCAAAGCTAGCTGCGACCCAACCCAAAATGTGGTGTCTGTAGTAAGGCACCAACTTGAGGTGTCCTAAAGGATACAAAAAGAAAAAAGGGGACACAACTGCCAATGTCCAACGTACCAAGGGGCATCACGCCTGGACCTGGCTTGCTCTGTCGGGAAAAAGAGGCGGCCCCGACGATGGGGGGTTGCAACTTTGTTCCTGCCCCCCCCGGCAACTATGTCGGGGGAAAAAACAAAAGCGAAAAGGCCCCCCCACCGCCTAACAGAAAAAAACCACTCCCCAGCCGAAACCGATATCTACAAAAAAAAGGGATTTTCCCGCCCATGCAAAAGTGCAGAAAAAAAACCACGGGAATAAAGGTTAAAGAGCACTAAAAACCCCCCCAAGAGATGATCTCTCTTTGATAGGAAGATATACTTCCTTTTGCCCTACTGTGTCACAGCAGTAAAACAGCCCGGGGAGGGATGAAGAGGCCGGAAGGCAGTCAGGGACCCCAATGACGGCAATGACCCGATGTCGCGTCCAAAAGGGGAAAGGGAAGCTGGGAGAGTGAACCACCCCCTTCTCCCCAAGGACGAACTCCCCTCCCCACTCCAACCCAGACCATGCCCTCAAGGCTGAGCCAAACCAGGCTGAATCTAGCAGCCAGACCCCAGAACGCTGACCTTCCCCAGGAAAGGGCCCCAACAAAAAAAAAACAAAGAGAGAAAAGCCCACTAACAAAAGAAAAGCTCCCAAAAGGGCCCTCTTCACCCCCAGGGGGACCTAGGGTACCCCCAACAACGAAAAAGACCCCTCAACCGCGAGGACTTAAATGGATTGCAGACTACAACACCTCTCAACCCAAATATACGATGTCTCTGATGTAACTATCACCAAGTAAACCATGACACACAACAAAGCATAATACAGTGGGACATAAATGGCTTCTCCAAAAGGGAAATGCCATCCTCCCACAATGTGTGATCAAGGAGTTTTGGCCATTGCGCTCCGGAACATTAACATGGAATCGTTTGCTTCTCAGGGTACATGTCTTCGGGCTGCCACACATTGTGGCAAGAGGGGCTTGATCCCCCTTGTCAGAGCAACAATCCCCTGTTCCGCAATACCGATGCACCCGCACTGTGATGATTTTGAATTTCTTGCTGTTGGATTCCCTGCCGGAGGCCCCTAAAAACGTACAAGTTACACCCGGGCCAAAGCTAAGTGGGACTTAAACTCAGCCAGGTCTGTGCTTCTGCAGCACAGTATCAAGAGGGTGACTTCAATGCACACCACCCCATTTTGGCTCCCTGCTGGGCCCCAGAGCGACGGCTTTCACATTCCCAAATGTGCTAAAAACTTCCCCATGAGATTCTCTCCTCAATACTCAAGAGCCAATGCTGTCAGAGGAGGGGCCCTAGACCTCCCCTTGAAAAACTGCGACTCTAGTGGAGAGGTTTAAAAACGGGTGTTCGATGAACGTCAAAAAGTGACCTTTACAGTACTATAAATCCCTCATGGATGCGGGCCTAGCCCAAATGCCAGACCCCGAATCCAAGATGGAAAACAGAAAGGCCCAATGGAAACCCTTTCTATGCCTGGTCCCTTTTTCTAGATGCAATAAACCCCATGGACATGAAGTGTTTGAAGCCAGATTATCAGTGCCAAAAAACAAGCAGTCTCACAGACTAACCTAAAACTCGGCCCCGTCCAGGAGTTATAAACACCCTGGTACTTTAATGTCGAATTAAAGGGAAATCAACTAAAAAGGGGAACATGTGCAGAAAAAAAACGTCTGAGATGCAATAACCTCCCCAAAAAGAAAATGTGGAAGTGCTTGAAGCCCGACTGTAAAAGCCTTATCAAGCAGCCTTACGACCCTCCTAAAATCATCCTTGGCAAGGTCAGGCGAAAACCCCACACCATGACCTTCTCAAGGTGAACAGACTGGCGCTGAGTTCTCTGTGAGAACAACAGCAAAATCTGCCAGCCGAACTGAGGGCAAAAAAGAAGCCACAACCAGACAAATTGCTCATACGGAAGGGCAGCTGAACCCGAAACTCAGACGTTATCTTTTTTCTAAGGAACTAAGAAAAGCCTACAAAAACCCTTCTAAAAAGCCTTGGGTCTGAGGGATCTTGTACCATATTTCCCACCTAGGACTGCAGGTTTGGGTTGCATTCCTGCAACTCATCAACAAGTCCTGGGGAAAAATCCACTCTACCCCAGAGTTGGGAAAAGGGTACATAGTTCCCTCCCCAAAACCAAAAAGGGGCCGGGAAATAACCACCCCATCTCTCTCCTCAGCTGTTTGGCCAAAACGGGCCCAGAGAATGGAACTAAAACAGCTCCGTGGAAAAAGGGGCCCCCACTGAAAAAAACCTCCCGGGTTCACCTGGGGGATGAGCACAGCACACAGCATAGCCACACTCTTTAAACACAATTAGTACGGGCACACTGTGGTAGTATTCCCTTTACCCGGGGAAGGCTTTTGAATTTCAAGTTTCTTAAATTCACAGAACATGATCCAGAGGGGAAACAGGGAAAGCTCTTGGGTTTGGTAAGTGAGTATTCGGGAAAATGCACCAAAATCAAATTCCCAAGGGCACCTATACAGCACATGCCACTAGAAAATGGAACGGGTTTCAGTCCCAAAACCTTTTTCACCCGTTTTAAAGCCTTTTCCTAAAAAAACCCCCCTGGGGTGCAAGATCATCTCCTAGCGACGCCTTTCAATCATCCCACTGGGCAATACTGCCTAAAAAAAGACCCGTTTTCTGGACCTTGTGTTTTAGGACAGAACTAAAGATCTCTGCAGCCCAAACCAAAACCATGGTCGAGACTAAAATTCAAGGGACAAGTCTGAAAAAACCAGGGGGAAAAGGGTTGGGGAAGGGGCCCCGCTTCCAATACCTTGGGGTAAAAGGGTAGACCAGTCCTCTCCCTTTCCAAAGGAGGGCCAGTACCTGGTTGACCGAACCAAAGCAAGACTGTCGTCATGAGAAAAGTACTGGGGGAAATCATAGGGGCCAGAAACCCAAAATACTAAGATCATTCTATGTGCATACCGTCCGGCCCGTTTGGCTATGCCTCAGTCCTCTGATTTGCATAAAAGAAAATACAAAGAAGATTTGGAAAAAATCCAGAATGAAACTACCCCAAACATTCTGGGTGCCCCCCAAGGTGACGAAAGGGCCCCCCCTCCTTTTGGGGGAAAACCCTTCTCCCCCTGGACCACGAATCGACAATGGCAGCACAATTCCTGTCAAAGGTCATCCGGGTCCCAGGAACCAACCAAAAAAAAATTCAGAGCCCAGAACAAACAAAGAGCTCTTTTTCAAACAAATCCCCGGCTCCTCCCAAAGCCAGGGTGTTTAAAATGCCCTCACTCAAAGAACAGCTTCTTTCTAAGGGGAGGGGCTCCCACCCCATGATTTGCGAAGCCCCACCATGGGCACAAACCCCCGATAGTTTTTTCCTGTCAAAGAAAAAAAGGGCAAAAACCCACGCCTAGTCTAAAGGCAAAAGCCCAGAGGGTCTTTCAAATTCGGATGTAGAACATCTTCACGGATGGATCCGATCCCTTGAGCCCCACTGCAGGCATAGGCTTTTTAGCAAGTGATGCCACAAAATCCATGAGGGGAAAAATAATGCCTTTGCAGTTGCAATCATGGGAGCCCTAGCCCACGTGTCCCCGAGAGAAGGGCCCGTGGTCATACATACAGACTCCCGGGCAGCCATTGACTTCTTCAGCACAGCTACCCAAAGACAAAATCTACCTCCTGACCACTGTTGTGTGTGGGGTGTGTGTGTGTGTGGGGTTTGGAAGAAGATAGATAGACGGAAAATGTCAGAGAAGACATAGATAGATAAATAGAGAGAGAGAGACCAAAAAAAAATAATGATGAGAGGGGACGCCCCTGGCGGGAACCCCGAGGGAAACGAGCCCCCGTCTTCATCGCCTCCAGGTTTTGCCCCCTTTAAAATTTTTTCGCCCGGGGGATGGCCAGATCTTGTTAGGTATTTATAACCCTCAGATTTGAAGGGTGCGACCCCCCCTCCTTCTCTTTTTGTCACCTTTTCTAACCCTCCTCATCATTCTCTCATTCGATTTCCCTCTTCGTTTCTCTCCCTTTTTACTCTTTTCCCCGACTATACATAAAATACCTCCCCTTTCCCCTTTTCCCCTTTTTCCCCTTTTACACATTCCTAATTTTTTTCTATCCTGTCTCAAATTCTCAAACCTCCCCCCCCCACGTGGTCGCCAGAAGGAGAAAGAGGGGGTAGCGATAGAAAAGAAAAGCCGATTCCCTAACATGCGAGAGACTGTAAGGGGGGGGTGGGAGGGAGAGCCGCCTCCTCTTTGCGTCCCCCCTTGTATCTCGAAATTGCGTTCTATAGAACTCCTAAAGACATGAATGTATATATGATATAATACAACACACACATACATAAATAAAATACACACATACATACATACATATATATATATATATATATGTATATATATTATATTATTATATATATATATATAAAATATATATATATATATATATAATATATATATATATAAATAATATGTTGTGTGTTGTGTGTGTGTGGTATGCATATATATATATATATTATATATATATATATATATATATATTATAATATATATAAAATATATTATATTATATATATTATATTTTTATATATATATATATATATAAAATATATATAAAATACATATACCCCTATATATATATATATATATATATTTTATATATATATATATATATATTATATATATATATAATAAGTGAGTGTATAGGGACAGAATCCGACCACTTCACCTAGTACATAATGTGGGAAAATAGGTCAGTGACGTACGTAATCAGTGACCTTGACGAAACCACAAACCGCAAAACCGCAACCAAAGTCCACAACAACATAATCAATACCCGGAAATAATTAAACAACGTTAACAAGTGCATTTTATGTTAGTACAAGACGCATCATAAGAGAAATAATGAAAAAAAATGATGTTCTTTCAGACGAGTATCCCCTCCAATGTGGGGGACCGGTGACATAGATTAATGATCAAAGCGTAAACCCCACACCTTACCCAGAGTGAAAGCAGGATAATGTAGGTGGACAGAATCCAACACCTTCACAACAAAGTACATGAATGTGAAAGTAGGTCAGTGACCGGGACGTAATCAGTGACCTTGACGAAACCCCCAAACCGCAAACCGCAACCAATGTCCACAACAACATAACAATACCCGGAAATCATTAACCTGCTTTCACATGTGCATTTTATGTTTGTACATGAGCATCATAAGAAAATAATGAAACAAATGATGTCTGCAGACGAGTATCCCCTCAATGCAGGTGACTGGTGACATAGATTAATGATCACAGCGTAACCACAACCTTGTCGAGAGTGAAAGCAGGATAATGATCACGAGGCAACCACTAGACCATAGCTACGATGGCTAACGCGCACACCTTGCGGTTTAAAATGGTGCATCATAACAGAAAGATGACCCCTGAATGTGATTAACTAATCAAATATCATTACTCATAACCAGTGTTGTCAGACGAGTATCCCCTCCAATGCAGGTTGACATAGATCATGATCAACGTAATCCAACCTATCGAAGTGAACGTCAGATAACCCCCAGACCGTAG
>NW_023658357.1:0-10000 GCF_015228065.2 Penaeus monodon
TTTCCCTCCCTCTCCTTCCTCTCCCCTTCCTCTCCTTTAGCCCTCCTCTCTTCCCACATCCATCCTCTTCCCCTTCCCTTTTCCCTCTCCTTCTTCCCCCCTCCCGCCTTTATATCCTTCCCTTTTCTCTCCCTTCCCTCTCCGCTCCCTCGCCCCCTCCGTCCTCCTCCCCCGCCCGCCGCCCACGCCCACCGCCGCCCACAACCTCACCGCAGAGCGACCCCGGGCATCGAGTTTCGCACTGGATGGAGTTGCTGCCTCTCGGAGTACATTCTACGAGGAGTAGAGGGGGAGGGGGAGAGGTGGGGGAGGGGTGAGGGAGAAGGGGAGGAGGGGGAGGGGGAGGGTTAGAGGAGGATGGGCCAATGGTAAAGGGAGGGGAGGAGGGGGAGAAGGGGTAGTGGAGGGGGAGAGGCCGAATGGGTTAAGGGGGAAAGGGTAGAGGAGGTGGGGGAGGGGTTCGAAATGGGTGGGGGGGGGAAGAAAGGGGAGGGGGCGAATGGGTTAAGGGGGAGGGGTTTAGGCGGAGGGCCAGGGCACGTGCAGGAGGGGGGCGGGGGCGAAGGGGGTTGGGGTGGGGAGAACACGGCGCAGAACGATGGACGATGTGGCATCATCTGGCGGAGTTAAGCGATCTCGACTATGGCGAATTACAATAACAACAGTAGTAGAAGTAGTAGAAGTAGTAGCAGTAGCACTAGTAGTAGTAGTAACCAAGAATAACAATAAAAATAACAACAACAACAACAACAATAATAATCATAATATCAGTAAAAAATATAACGGACTACATTGAATAAATTAGGAACATTAACTAGTATGCTAATCACTTCCATAAAAACTACATCCTATTAGATAAAAAAGTTACTTTAACTTTAGTAACTAGAGCGTTGATTACACAGCTGCCACAATGACGTCACAAATGCCCTGGTGACAAGTGATGTCATACTTCTTATGACGTCATAAGAGTCCGGAAAGAGGAGGAAACGCAGAAAGGTGAAGTAATTACAGGGAAATTGAAGAAAGAGGAAGAGGGAGACGAAAGGACAAGAGGCAAAGAAAATGTAAGGAGGGAAAATTGATGAAAAAGGTGTTAAGAGGGAAAGAAAAAGAGAAATGGAAAAGAAGAAAGAAGGAAAGAAATCAAATAAAATTGGTAATTGAAAGAAAAGAATTGGGAAAACGTTAAGGGAGACAAATGTCGATAAAGAGGGAAGATTCCTGAAAGAAAAACACGAAACAGGGAATAAACACACGTAAAAAAATATAATAATAAATTAAAAATATGTGAAGAATGCTGAGGAAAACAGAAAATACAAAGAAGAGATAAAAAACGAAACAAAGAAGCAGTGATTACAGAGGCAAACGAGAGCAGCAAAAACAAATCAAAGGAAAAACATAAAAAACGGAAAGTGGAAAAGACGAAAAAGCGTAACACTAATGAAGCGAAAAGAGGCAGCAAACTAGAACGAATGTAGGAGGAGGAAGAGGAGGAAGCGGAGGAGGAAGAGGAGGAAGCGGAGGAGGAGGAGGAGGAGGAGGAGGAGGAGGAGGAGGAACAGAAGAGTAGGAGTAGGAGAGAAGTAGGCGGAGGAGAGGAGGAGGAGGAGGGAGGGGGAGGAGAGAGGAGGAGGAGAGGATGTGAGAGGATGTAGTATGTGCGAGGAGAGAGGAGGAGGAGGAGGAGAGATCAGGAGGAGAGGGAAGGAGAGAGAGGAGGATGAGGAGGAGGAGTTGGTAGGAGAAAATTGAAGAGAAGAGAAATGATCAGGAGTGAAGATAGGCAGGAGGAAGTAAGGTAAGGAGTTAAAGAGGAGGGGGGAAGAGTAGAAAACAAATTAATTTTGGAGGTCGGTAGGAGAAAAGGGGGAGGGGAGGGGCGAGGTATGAAAATAGGTAGGAGAAGGGAAAGGAGGATAGAGGGGGAAGGCTTAGAGCTAGGGAGGTACGAGAAAGGGAGAAGGGAGGGAAAGGGTGGGTGAGGGGATTCTTAATAGGCTATCAACCGTTTTTTTAAAAAAAAACTGCGGGGGCCTTAAAGGGTTCAAACCCAACCCCCCGGGGTTTAAAACTGTACCATTGCCACTGAAACCGGGTGGGACCCCCCACCTCACTAAACAAAATGTACTATAAACTAAAACAAACCCAACTCCGCGGGGCTGGCTTGTTGGTCAAAGTCACCAAATTTTTGGCCCCGGCCGAGCCCAATCCCAAACGGTGGGAAATATAGTTTGTTTGTCTGTTTTTTCCTTTTGTTTTTTTCCGCCTTTCCCCTGTTCTTCTCCCCCACTCATCTCCTCTCTATCTCTCTTTTTTTTTTTTTCAATTTTAAATTTTTTTTTTACTCTTTTTTGCCCCCCCCCCCCCCCCCGGGGCCTCCTAATCCCCACCGTAAACTATCCCGCGGCCCCCCCCTTATTCCCCCAGCGCCAAAACCCCCCCCGGACCGAAAAGCCAAAACCCCCCCGCGGTTTTCCAAACGGGGGGGGCGGCGGGGGGCGAAACGGGGGGCTCTCTCAAAGCGGGGGTCTTTGGGTACCCCCCCCTCGTGGTGCCAACAAAAATAGTCCCAAAAGCCCTGGGGTCCGAGGGACGGGAACCCTCCCGCGCGCACACACACGTAGAACACGTACACACATACATACGCACACACACGTAGAAGACACATATAAACACATACCCTACCCGTGAAATACATATACACATGCATAAATGCATACATACATACATACACGCACACACAATACAAAATTTAATTCACACCCCGCTTTAAAACTTTTTTTCTTTCCCCTCTCACTCTCCCTCTCCCTCTCCTTTCCTCTCCTCTCTCCTCCTCCCCTCTCTACCTCCCCCCCTCCCCCTCTCCCCCTCCTCTTCTCTCTCTCTCTCTTTCTGTTGTGGTTTGTGTGTGGGGTGTGTTTTTGTGTGGTGTGTGTGTGTGGGGTGTGTGTGTGTGGGGTGTGTGGGGTTGGGGGGCGTGTGCGTGGGGCGTGGGGCGTGTGGCATGTCCCTTTTTTGGGGCCCAGGGCCTTGAAATGTGCTGTAAAATGTCATGTGGGGTTGGCTTTTCCTTTGGCATGGTTTCCCCCCCCCCTTTTCCTTTTTCTTTTGTTTTTCTTTTCCCCTTCCTCCTCTCTCTTCCTTTCTCTCTTCCCCCCTCTCTCCCCCCCCCTTTCTCTCCCCCCCCCCCTCTCTCTCCCCCTCCCCCCCTCCCCCTCCCTCTCTCTCTCCCCTCCCCTCTCTCTCTCCTCCCCTCCCTCCCTCCCCCCCTCCCCTCTCTCCCTCCTCTTTTCTCTCTCTCTCCCCCCCTCTCCTCTCTCTCTCCCCCTCCCTCTCTCTCTCTCTCTCCCCCCCCTTTTCCCTCTCTCTCTCTCCCCCTCCCTCTCTCTCTCTCCCCCCCTTCTCTCCCTCCCCCCTTTTTCCTCCCCTCCCTCCCCCCTCTCTCTCTCCCCCTTTTCTCATCTTCCCCCCCCCCCCCTCTCCCTCTCCCCCCTCTTTTCCTCCCCCTCTTCCCCCCCTCGTCTCTCTCTTTTCTCTTCCCTTTTTCTTCCCTCTCTCTCTCTCTCTCCCTCTCCCTCTTTTCTTTTCCTCCCTCCCCTCTCCCTCCCCTTTTCCCCCCCTTTTTCGCCCCATCTCCTCCCCCTCTCTCCTCTCTCCCCCCTCCCCTCTCTCTCCTTCCCTCCCCCCCCCTCTCTCTCCCCCTTCCCTCCCCCCCTCCTTTTCTCTCTCTCTTTCCCTCCCCCCCTCCTCTCTCCCTCTTTCCCTCCCCCCCTCTCTCTCCCCTTCCCTTCTCTCCTCTCCCCTTTCCCCTTTCCCTCTCTCTCTTTTCTCCTTCCTCTCTTCTCTCTCCTCCTTCCCTCTCTCCTCTCTCCCCCCTTCCCCCCCTCCCCCCTCTCTCTCCTTCCCCCTCTCCCCTCTTTTTCCTTTCCCCTCCCCCTTTTCCTCTCCCCTTTCCCCCCGCTCCCCTTCCTCTCCCCTTCCTTCTTTTATCCCCCCCTCTCTCTCTCTTTTCCTTCCTTTCCCTTCCCTCTCTCTCTCTCCCCCCTTTCCCCCCCCTCTCTCTCCCCTTTCCCTCTCTTTTCTCTCCCCTCCTTCCTCTCTCTCTCTCCTCCTTTCCCCCTCTCCCCCTCTCTCCTTCCCCCTCTCTCTCTCCCCTTTCCCTCTCTCTCTCCTCCCCCTTTTCCCCCCCCCTCTCTCTTCCTCCCTCTCCCCCTCTCCCCCTTCTCTCCATTCCTTTTTCCTCCTCTAAATCCCCCCCGTTTCCCCCTCTCTTTCCCATCTCCCTCTTCCTCTCTTTCTCCATCTCCATCTCCCTCTTCCTTTCTTTCTCCTTCTCCTCTCCTTCACGCACGCACGCACGCACGCACCCAAAACACGCGCCCCGCACCCCCCGCACGCACACGCACACGCCCCAACGCCCGCCACGCCACGCACACAACACCCACAACACACCCCACACCCCCCACACACCCCAAGAGCTCGCCCTCCCAAAACAATGCCTCCCCGCAGCCGTCATTTACCCTCACTAACACCCTGTGCCCGCCTGTGCCCTGCCCCAATGCCCCTTCGCTTGTGGCACTGGTGCTTTCTTTGACTCCGGGTGTGCTTCCCTGCATTTCCTGTCTCTGCTTCTTCGCTTATCTGTTTGCTATGGGTGTTTCGTGTCTCTCTCTCTCTCTCTCTCTCTCCCCCCGCTTTTCTCTCTCCTCTCCCCTCCCCCTCCCCTCTCTCTCTCTCTCTCTCTCTCTCTCTCTCTCTGTATCCTTCCCCCTCTTCCATCCCTTCTTTCTTCTCTCAACCTCCCCACTGTCTCTCTTCCTCGTGCCTACTTCATTCTCTTCTCCATCCCTCCTTCCCTTTCTCTCTTTCTCTCCCTTTCTTACAAAATCCTTCCCTCCTACCCTTTCTTCCTTCTCTCTCCCTCCTACCCCCTCCCTTCTCCCCCTTTCTCCGCCTCTCCCTTGCGTCTTCCATTCCTTCATTCCCCCCTGGGCTCGTGGGACAAAAAAAAGGGAAAAAAAGGGTTTTCCTAAGGGTCAAATTTCCTACCCCAAAAAGTCCCCCTCAAACCTTTGAAAGCAGCAAGAAATAAAAACATGCAAATTCCCTTTTTTTGGAAAACCCCAAAAAAAGGGTTAAAAAGGGGGGGAAAAGACACGGGGAACAAAAAATTTAAAAAGGGGAAGGGGGGGGAAAAAAAGGGGGGAAAAAGGAAAGGGGGGGGGGGAAAAGGGGGGGGGGGGGAAAAAAGGGGGGGGGGAAAAGGGGAGAAAAAGAAGGGGGAGGGAGGGGAGGGAAAAAAAGACAAAAGGAAAAAGAAAAAAAGGGGGGGAAAAACCCAAAAAAACCCCAAAAAAAATTTAAAAAAGGGGCCCCCGGGGTTCCCCTTTTTAAAAAAAACCCCTTTCCCCCCCTTTTCCCCCCTTTTTTTTTAAAAAAATTTTAAAAAAAAAAAAGGGTTTTAAACCCCCCCCTTTGTTTTTTTTTTTTTTTTTTTAAAAAAAAAAAAAAAGGGGGGGGGGGGGGAAAAGGGAAAAGGGAAAAAAGGGGGGGGGAAGAGGAAAAGGGGAAAAGGGGGGGGGGGGGGGAAAAGGGGGGGGGGGGGGGGGGAAAAAAAGGGGGGGGGGAAAAAAAAAAAGGGGGGGAAAGGGGGAGGAAAGGGGAAAAAGGGGGGGGGGGGGGGGGGGGGAAATTTTGGGGGGGGAAAAAAAAAAACCCCCGGAAAAATTTTGGGTCCCCCTTTTCCCCCCCCCTTTCCCCCCCCCCCCCCCCCTTTTTCCCCCCCCCCTTTTTTTTTTTTCCTCCCCTTTTTACCCCCCCCTCCTTTTTTTCCCCCCCCCCCCCCTTTTTTCCCCCCCCTCTCCCTCTCTTCCCCTTTTTTCCCCCTTTTTTTTTCTTTTCTTTCCCCCCTTTTTTTTTCCCTTTTTTCCCTTTTTTCCCCCCCCTCCTCCTTTCTTTTCCCCCCCTTTTTCCTTTTTTTCCCCCTCCCTTTTTTTTTTCTCCTTTTTTTTCCCCCCCTCTCCCTTTTTTTTCCCCCCTCCCCTTTTTTTTTTTTTCCCTTTTTCCCCCCCCTTTTTTTTCCCCCCTTTTTTTTTTCTCCCCCCCTTTTTTTTTTTTCCCTCTCTTTCCCTTTTTCTCCTTTTTTTTTCCCTTTTCCCCCCTTTTTTCTCTCCCTTTTTTCCCCCTTTTTTTTCCCCTTTCCCCCTTTGCCCCCTTTCCTTTCCCCCCCTTTTTTCCCCCCTTTCCTTTTTTCTCTCCCTTTTTCCCCCCTTTTTTTCCCCTCTCCCTCCTCTCCCTCCCCCCCCTCCCTTTTCCCCCCCTCTCCCTTTTCTTTCCCCCCCTCCCCCTTTTTTTTTTTTCCTCTCCTTTTTTCCCCCCCCCCCTTTTTTTTTTTTTTTTTTTTTTTTTCCCCCCTCCCCCCTTTTTTTTTCCCCCCTTTTCTCTTTCTTCCCCTCCCCCCCTTTTTTTTTTTTTTTTTCCCCCCCTTTTTTTCCTT
This sequence comes from Penaeus monodon, assembly GCF_015228065.2. Lineage (NCBI taxonomy): Eukaryota > Metazoa > Arthropoda > Malacostraca > Decapoda > Penaeidae > Penaeus > Penaeus monodon. The sequence continues at coordinate 6,497 of NW_023658357.1, forward strand.
TCCCCCTTTTTTCCTCCCTCTTTCTTTCTCCCTTTTTTTTTTTTTTTTCCCCCCCCTTCCCCTTTTTTTTTTCCCAACCCTTTTTCTTTTTAAAAAAAAATTTTTTTTTAAAAAACCCCCCAAAAAAAAAAAAAAAAAAAAAAAAAAAAAAGGGGGGGGGGGGGGGGGGGGGGGGGGGGGAAAAAAAAAAAAAAAAAAAAAAGGGGGGGGGGGGGGGGGGGGGCCCCCCCGGGGGGTTTTTAAAAAAAAAAAAGGGGGGGGGGGGGGGGAAAAAAAAACCCCCCCCCCCCCTTTAAAAACCCTTTTTTCTTCCCTTGCCTTTTCCCAAAAAATTTTTTTCCCCCCCCCTTTCCCCCCCTTTTTCCCCTTTTTTTTTTTTCCCCTTTTTTTCCCCCCCTTTTCCCCCCCCCTTTTTTTCCCCCCTTTTTCCCCCCCCCTTTTTTTTTTTTTTTCCCCCCCCCCCTTTTCCCCTTTTTTTTCCCTTTTCCCTTTTTTTTTTCCCCCCTTTTTTTTTTTTTTTTTTTTTTTCTTTTTTTCCCCTTTAAAATTTTTCTATAATTTCCAAAACCCTTTTTTGGGGTTTTGGGGGAAAAATTTTAAAAAACAAAGGGAAAAAAAAAAAAAAATTTGTTATAAAAAAAAAAAAAAAAAAAAAAAACCCCCCCCCCCCCCAAAAAAAAAAAAAAAAAAAAAAAAAAAAAAAGGGGAAAAAAAAAAGGGGAAAAAAAAAAAAGGGGGGAAAAAAAAAAAAAGGGAAAAAAAAAGAAAGGGGGGAAAAACCCCTTTAAAAAAAAAAAAATTTTTCCCCAAAATTTTTTTTCCCCCCCAAAAATTTTTTCCCCTTTTATTTTTTGGGGGTTTTTTGGGGGTTTTTGGGGGCCCCTTTTTCCCCCGGGGGGCCCAAAGGAAAAAAAAAAAAAATTTTTTTTTTTTTTTAAAAAAAAATTTTTAAAAAAAAAAATTTTTTGTCCCCCCCCCCTTTTTTTTTTTTTCCTTTTCCTTTTCCCCCAAACCCCCCCCCCTTTCCCTTTAAATTTTTTTTTTTCCCCCAAATTTTTTCCCCTTTTTTTTCCCCTTTAAAACCCCCTTTTTTCCCCAATGCGTTGCGTCATCTCTTAGCACAGAAACTACTCACAATAATAAAGATTCCTGAAGTGATAGCACACTAGATCTGGTAATAGAGTGGCTCTCTCCTCGTGTCAATTAATCCATCTGAAAGTCCGTTCAAATCCTATTCGCTTTATGCTTATGTTAATTGAACTCCATTTCCTTCTAGGCAGTTATCACGCAGTATAAACATCTACATATAATCCAACCTTCACGTATGTATTGCCCTCTGTTCTCAGCCCTTGCTTTACACTATTGTTTCCACCTTTATACCCCTTCCCCTTCCCCTTCTCCTTCACCCTCTCCTTCTCCAATTCCATCTATTTCACCCTCACTCCTCCCTCTTCATCCTTTCTCCCCCCCCCCCTTTATCATCCTTACTCTCATTTTACCTACCTCTTTCCTCACCTTTCCCTTCCCTTCCTATCCCCTCACCGCACGCTAAACAGATACCGAAAGCCATACAAACGTTTATCCATTTACAAAAGCTACAGCGCCCATTACAACACATTAATCGCACAATGGAGAGAAATCAGGGGGCATACAGTGAGGTCTGTAGCAGATTCGGTAATAGGTACAATAAAGGCTGTCTCGTCGGATACAGACAAAATACAACGAAAATACAATATAGACTGTATCATCTAGATCACGAATGTTTCTCGTAATACAAGTTTCCTTTTCTCTCTCTCTCTCTCTCTCTCTCTCTCTCCTCTCTCTCTCTCAATTTCTCTCTCTTCTCTCTCAATTTTCTCTCTCTCTCTCTCAATTTTCTCTCTCTCTCTCAATTTCTCTCTCTCTCTCTCATTTCTCTCTCTCTCTCTCTCTCATTTCCCTATCTTTCTCTCATTTCTGGAACTTTCTCTCTCTCTGTTTCTCTATTTTTCTCTCTCCTCTCTCTCAGTTTCTTTCTCAATTTCTCTATCTTTTTCTCTCATATCTCTATATTTCTCTCTTTCTCTCTCATTTCTCTATCTTTCTCTCTCTCAGTTTCTCTATATTTTTCTCTTTCTTTCTCTCAATTTCTCTCTCTCTCTCTCTCTCCTCTCTCTCAGAAATACAACAACCGTTGTATCACAGAACGCCCAAAAAATGCAGCCTCAGCTACAGCAACGGCATGCAACAGACCTCAATTGCAGATGCGAATGTGACCCAAGAGCTGGCTAATATATGGATCATTCGCAGTGACTCATCTTTGAGTCACGGTGAATGTCTGTTAGTCATCGAATGTGTCTGTCCGTCTTTTTGGTGGATTCTCTGGTGTTCTCTTATCAATGGAAAAGAAGCTAATTACTTCCCATATTAGTAATAGTAATTATAGCAGTGCTTAACCGACACGAAAGCCATTAGCAACACCAACAGCGGTCACAGCAACAGTAGCGAGGGCACCGCGCGCCCTTCTACAGAAGCTCCGGCCATGAACAAGTGCGTCTCGTACTCACCTGCGGGCGCGCCGGAGTCCAGGTTGGCGTAGAGGGCGTGCGTGGGCGGGTAGGCGGCGCCGTTGGTACTCATGTTGGCGTAGGCGCGGGCGTGCTGGCTGGTGGGCGGCTGCGAGGCGGGCAGAGGGGGTGGGGGCGAATGGCTGCCCACCCCGCCACTTCCACCGCCGCCCGCGTGGGCGTGGTGCGCGCGTGGCGAGTTGTTGGTAGATGGGCTGCGAGGCGGTGTTGGAGTAGAGCGGCTGCGCGCTCATGGGCACGGCCACCCGCGACGTGGGCGTGTAGCTGTGGGCGGGCTGGGGCGGCGGCGGCGTGTACGTGCCCATGCCCAGGCCGCCGCCGCCGCCGCCCAGGCCGCCCGCGGGCGCCATTGCGGCCGACGACGTGTACACGGCGCCCGGCACGATCACCCCGCTGAAGTCGCCGCCGGCGGGCAGAGGGGCGTCCAGGCCGCGGCCGAGCGCGCCGACGCCCGCGCCCGCGCCGCCTCCGCTGCTCATGATGCGCGCCGACGCCACGCCCACGGTGCCAGGGGCGGGCGCATTGACGGCGTAGTAGTCCTCGACGCCCGCGTGGGTACTGGAAGGGGCGGAGGAGAGGCCGTGGGCGGCGGCCAAGCCGATGTTGCCGTACACAGCCTGCTCCTGGCCTTCCTGCGGGAGAAGGGGAGAGGCCGTTAGTCAGAGCGGCCACGCGCGAACAGGAACGGCGTCCCACCTGCACTTCGTTTCTTAATTCAGTTTACTGCATTCATTCAACTATTTCTAAATCTATATCATCTTATCTGTCTCAGTCATTACAAAGATGAACCTACGCAGAAACCCAAAGAAAAATATCGGTCAGGTATCTTTAAGTATCCTGAGCATACTTATATTACCCTCTTCAATTTAACAAATAAAAAACTATTTCAACCATTAAGTTCCTACTAATACTACTAATACAATACATCCATCTTCTC
>NW_023658358.1:0-12500 GCF_015228065.2 Penaeus monodon
AAAAGGAAGGAAGAATAAGAGGAAAAAAAATGAATGGCTAGAATAAGAGGGAAGAATTATAGGAGCAGGAGAAGTAACGTGGAGCGGGAAAGGGAAGAGAAGAGGAAGGGAGAATGGAAAGAAAGGGAGAAAGGGGTCATTTTCGAAAGGGGGAAAGCAGCCGTGAGAGACAGGGAGACATTTTCGAAAGGGGGTTGGGGACGAGGCAATTTTGGAAAGGGGGGCGGCGATTTCGAAGTGGGGACGAGGAGAGTGGAGAGAAAGGGAAAGGGGGAAGCAGCTTCGAAGAAGGAGAGAGGGAGAGAGAGAAACAGAGAAAGAGAAGAGAGAGAGAGAGCGCACAAGACTGCAAACCGCCTCAGAACTCATCAACACCAAGCTGGTTTGAAACGACGACCACATCACCTGGTCTCGGGTCGTTTTATCAGGTCGTCTCACCCTGAACGATTCCCCAATGTCTTTCAATCTTATCTACTTCCTTTCTTTCTCTTATCTAGGCCTACGGAACCCACGGCGACGGCGAGGGGCGGCGGCGAATCGGCAGAACGGCGGGAGAGATACAGCGAAAGAGAATGCAATGAATATGGTGATTGCGGGCTGTTCGGTGGGCCCCCCCCCTCCCCCCTCTCACTCGCTGGGACTCTCACTCGCTCTTGCTTTCTCTCCTCTCTCTGTCAGGTCGTCTGTCTGTGTCTGTCTGTCTGTCTGTCTGTTTCTGTCTCTTTCTGTGTATCTTTCTCTCTCTTTCTTTCGCTCTCGCTCTCTCTCTCTCTCTCTCTCTCTCTCTCTCTCTCTCTCTCTCTCTCTCTCTCTCTCTCTCTCTCTCTCTCTCTCTCTCTCTCTCTCTCTCTCTCTCGCTCTCTCCCTCTCTCTCCTCTCTCTCTCTCTCTCTCTCTCTCTCTCTCTCGTTTCCCTTTTCTCTCTTTTCCTTCTTTCCCTCCCTCCCTCCCTCCATCCATCCATCTCCCTTCCTCCCTCCCTCCCTCCATCTCCCTCCCTCCCTCCCTCCCTCAAACTCTCCCTCCTCACCCTTTTGCAAGATCGCTCCCAATCCCACTACCACATTGCATCATCTACCAACGATAGTCGTTGCATGAGTTATGCTCTGTTGCATATTGCACAGGTAAGTTAAGAAACCAGTCGGTGTTTCTAAACGAATTCTAGCTATTTATGGATCTTCATCACACATACATCGAAAGATATAGAGAGACATAGATAATATATATATATATATATATATATATATATATATATATATATATATATATATATATATATATATTATATGTGTGTGTGTGTGTGTGTGTGTGTGTTGTGTGTGTGTGTGTGTGTGTGTGTGTGTGTGTGTGTGTGTGTGTGTGTGTGTGTGTGTGTGTGGTGTGTGTGTGTGTGTATGCGTGTATTTGAAAATAAATATGTATGTATTATACGTTATTGATATGTAAATTAACTAGTTCATTGGCAACACACATGAATATATTCCGATAATCTACTTTTTTTTATCATCTGCCTATGCATAGGAAGTGAAGTGGAATTATATAATTTTACGTAGCCCTCGTGTCTTCCTGTCTCTCTCTCTCTCTTTCGCTCTCTCTCTCTCTCTTCATTTCTCCTTCTTCCCTCTCTCTCTCTCTCTCTCTCTCTCTCTCTCTCTCTCCTCTCTCTCTCTCTCTCTCTCTCTTCTATCTATCTATCTATCTATCTATCTCTTTCTCTTCGTTTCTCCCTTTCTCCCATTCCGTCCTTCCCTCCACGCACGTAGAGATTTCCGATGACATAATAATTCCTCCCTCATTTTCCTCCCTCATTTTCCTCCCTCATTTTCCTCCCTCATTTTCCTCCCTCATTTTTCTCCCTCATTTTCCTCCCTACTTCATGTTCTCCCCCAAAACGTGAATCGAAGGCAGGCAGGGAGACACACCCACTCCTAAGGCAAGTTTATGTCATGTCACAAGAAAGAAAGAAAAAAAAGATTGATAACAGAGATTTATAAACATATTTTCGCCGAATCATTCGCGAGTTTAAGAGATTGTTTAGCATTTATATTTAACGCTTGTGGTTTAGGGGGTGTTTGGTGAGGAGGGTGTGGGTGAGGAGGGTGGGGTGAGGAGGGTGTGGGTGAGGAGGTGCGGGTGAGGGAGGTGTGGGGAGGGGGGTTGGTGAGGGAGGGTGGGGTGAGGGAGGTGGGGTGAGGGATGGGGCGGGAGGGTGGGGTGGGAGGGGGTGTGGGTGAGGGAGGGTGTGGATGAGGGAGGGGTGGGTGAGGGGGGGTGGGGTGAGGGAGGGTGCGGGTGAGGGAGGGTGTGGGTGAGGGAGGGTGTGGGTGGGGAGGGGTGGTGGATGAGGGAGGGTGTGGGGTAGGGAGGTGTGGGTGAGGGAGGGGTGGGGTGAGGGAGGGTGCGGGTGAGGGGGTGTGGGTGAGGGAGGGTGTGGGTGAGGGAGGGTGGGGTGAGGGAGGGTGTGGGTGAGGGAGGGTGTGGGGAGGGAGGGTGTGGGTGAGGGAGGGTGTGGGTGAGGGGGGGGGTGCGGGTGAGGGAGTGTGGGGTGAGGGAGGGTGTGAGTGAGGGAGGGGTGGTGAGGGGGGGGGGGAGGGAGGGTGGGGTGAGGGGGGGTGTGGGTTGAGGGAAGGGTTGGGTTTAGAGGGGTGTGGGTGAGGGAGGGTTGAGTGAGGGGGGTGTGGGTGAGGAGGGGTGGGTGAGGGAGGGTGTGGTGAGGGGGTGTGGGTGAGGGGGGGCGGGTGAGGGAGGGTGTGGGTGAGGGGGGTGTGGGTGAGGGGGGGTGTGGGTGAGGGAGGGGGTGAGTGAGGGGGGGTGTGGGGGGGAGGGGGTTTGGGGAGGGAGGGTGTGGGTGAGGGAGGGGGGGTGGGGGAGGGGCGGGTGAGGGAGGGGCGGGTGAGGGAAGGGGAGGGTGTGGGTGAGGGAGGGGGAGGGGGAGGGGGGGGTGAGGGAGGGTGGGTGAGGGGGGGTGGGGAGGGAGGGGTTTGGGTGAGGAGGGGGCGGGTGAGGGGGGGGCGGGTGAGGGAGGGGGGGGTGAGGGGGGGGTGTGGGGAGGGGGGGTGGGGTGAGGGAGGGGGGGTGAGGGAGGGTTGGGTGAGGGGGGGTGGGGGGTGAGGGGGGGTGAGGGGGGTGTGTGTGGGTGAGGGAGGGGGGGTGATGGAGGGTGTGGGTGAGGGGGTTGGGTGAGGGAGGGTGGGGAGGGAGGGGCGGGGGGGAGGGAGGGTGTGGGTGAGGGGGGGTGATTGGGTGGGGGTGGGAGAGGGAGAGGGAGGAAGAGGAAGAGGGAAATGAGGAGGAGGAGGAGGAGAATAAGAAGAACGAAGAAGGAAAGGAAGAAGAAAGAGTAAGAACAGAAGAACAAGAGGAAGGAAAAAGAGACGAAGAGAGAAGAGGAAGAGGAAGAAATAAAACTGGAGGAGAGAAACAAACAAAAAATAGATAACAGACATTTTCGCCGAGAAAATTTCCGCGACGCTAAGAAAAGCACACTTTGATTTCCTCATCAATATGGTATGGCTATAGAGATCCCCTTCCGCTGTTTAATTTCTGGTTTTGTTGTTGTTATTGTTGTTGTTGTTATTGTTGTTGTTGTTGTTCTTGGTTTTGTTGTTGTTGTTTCGGTTGCCTCTGTGCGTGCGTGTCTATGGCTTGATTTTGCCTTTGGGATTATTCTCTCTCTCTCTCTCTCTCTCTCTCTCTCTCTCTCTCTCTATCTATCTATCTATCTATCTATCTATCTATCTATCTATCTATCTATCTAATGATAATGATAATAATAATGACAATGATAACAACAACAACAACAACAGCAACAACAACAAACAACAACAACAACAACAACAATAATAATAATAATAATAATAATTATTATTATTATTATTATTATTATTATTATTATTATTATTATTATATTCATCTATATATTACAGCCGTATAATAAGTATATAATAATAATTATATTATTATTATATATATACTTATTATTATATATATAATAATAATAATAATAATAATAATAATAATAATAGTGATAACAACGATAATGATAATGATAATAACGATAGTCGGAAGAAGAAACAGAAGAAGAATTATCATAAATTCACAAATTCAAAATGTCATAACAGCGTTACGAGCGGCAGTCACGATAATGATGAAATAAATCATCTTATTCAGCTGCAGTCATGAGGCGGCTGCAGTCAGGAAGAATAGGCAATAAGAACAGGTAAGAACTGTGGCATAAATTATACTTCTGGTAAGTGTAAAGAAGCTGAGATGTGTCGAGAATAATAGAAAACAAAAGAGAGAGAGAGAGAGAGAGGGAGAGAGAGAGAGGAGAGAGAGAGAGAGAGGAGAGAGAGAGAGAGAAGAGAGAGAGAGGATAGATAGATAGAGAGAGGGAGAGAGAGAGAGAGAGAAGGAGAGAAAAAGAGAGAGAGAGAGAGAGAGAGAGAGACGAGAGGAGGAAGAGAGAGAGAGAGAGAGAAAGAGAGGAGAGAGAGAGCAGAGAGAGAGAAGAGAGAGAGAGAGAGAGAGAGAGAGGAGAGAGAGGAGAGGGGGGAGAGAGAAAAGAGAGAGAGAGGGAGGAAAAAGATAGCGAGAGATAGAGATAGATAGACAGATAGATAGAGAGAGAGAGAGAGAGAGAGAGAGAAGAGAAGAGACAGAAGAAAAAGGAAAAGCCATAAAAAACGAGAGGAGAGACGAACAACAAGAACGAAAAAGTGAGAGGAGAGAGCTGAGACCTGGATGAACATTCACATTCAGCTCTTGCGACTTTCCTTACTTTTAGTCTTTCTCTATTCTTTCTCTTTCTCTAAAAAAAAAAAAAGGGGGGGGGGGGGGAAAAGGCAAAAAAAAAAAAAAAAAAAAAAATTTTTTGGGGGAAAAAAAATTTAAAAAAAAAAAAAAAAAAAAAAAAGGGGGGGGGGGGGGGGAAAAAAAGGGGGGGGGGGGGGGGGGGGGGGGGGGGGGGGGGGGGGGAAAAAAAAGGGGGGGGAAAAAAGGGGGGGGGGGGGGGAAAAAAAAAAAAGGGGGGAAAAAAAAAAAAAAAAAAGGGGAAAAAAAAAAAAAAAAAAAAAAAAAAAAAAGGGGGGTTGGTTTTTTGGGGGTTTTTTAAAAAAAAAAAAATAAAAAAAAAAAAAAAAAAAAAAAAAAAAAAAAAAATTTTAAAAAAATTTTTTTTTTATTTAATTATTTTTTTTTTTTTTTTTTTTAAAAAAAATTTTTTTTTTTTTTTTTTTTTTTTTTTTTTTTTTTTTTTTTTTTTTTTTAATTATTAAAAAATTATTATTTAAAATTTTTAAATTTCCTTTAAAAAAAATTTAAAAAATTTTTAATTTTTTAAATTTTTTGGGGGAAAAAAAGGGGGGGGGCCCCCCCAAAAAAAAAAAATTTTTTTTTTAAAAACCTTTTTAAATTTTAATTTTTTTAAAAAATTATTTTTTTAAAAAAAAAAAATTTTTTTTTTATATTTTTTTATTATTATTTTAATAAAAAAAATATAAAAAATTTTTTTTAAATATTTTACAAATTTTTTTAAAAAAAAAAAAAAAATTTTTATAAAAAAAAAAAAAATAAAAAAAAAAAATTTTTTTTTTTTTTTTTTTTTTTTATAAAAAAAAAAAAAAATATTTTTTTTTTTTTTTTTTTTTTTTTTTTTTTTTTTTTTTTTTTTTTTTTTTTTTTTTTTTTTTTTTTTAAAAAAAAAAACCCCAAAAAAAAAAATATATATATATAATATTTTTAAATATTTTTTTTTTTTTTTTTTTTAAAAAAAATATAAAAATTAATAAAAAAAAAAAATTTAATTTTTTTTTTTTTTTTTTTATTGTGTGTGTTTTTTTTTTTGGGGGGGGTTTTTTTTTTTTTTTTTTTTTATTTTTTTTTAAAAAATTTTTTGGGGGGAAAATAATAATAAAAAAAATTAAAAAAAAAAATTAAAATTAAAAATTTTTTTTTTTTTTTTTTTTTTTTTTTTTTTTGGGGGGGGGGGGGGGGTTTTTTTTTTTTTTTTTTGGGGGTTTTTTTTAAATAATAAAAATTTTTTTTTAATTTTTTTAAAAAAAAAAAAAAAATAAAAAAAGGGGAAAAGGGAGAAAAAGGGGGGGAATTTTAAAAAAAAAAAAATTTTTTTTAAAATTATAATATTTTTTTTTTAAAAAATTTTTTTTAATAAAATAAAAATAATAAAAAAAAATAAAAAATTTTAAATTTTTAAAAAATTTTAAAAATAAAAATTTATAAAAAATTAATATATATTTTTTTGGGTTAATATAAATATAATAAAAATATATTTTTTTTTTTAAAAAAAAAAAAGGGAAAAAAAATTTTATATATATATATTTTAAAAAATATTTTTAATATAAAATTTTTTTTATTATATATATATTTTTAAATATTTTTTTTTTAATTTTTTTTTAAAAAAAAAAAAAAAAAAAAAATTTATTAAAAAAAAATTTAAAAAAAAAGGGAAATTTTTATAAAAAAAATATATAATATTTTTTAAAATATTATTTTTTAAATATATATAAATTTTATTATATAAAAAAAAAAAAAAAAAAAAAAAAATTTTTTTTTTTTTTTTTTTTTTTTTTTTTTTTTTTTTTTTTTTATTTAAAAAAAAAAACCCCCCCAAAAAAAAAAAAAAATTTAAAAAAAAAAGGGGGAAAAAATAAAAAGGGGAAAAAAATTTTTTTAAAAAATATTTTTTTTAAAAAAAAAAAAAAAAAAAAAAAAAATTTTTTTTTTTTTTTTTTTTAAAAAAAAATTTTATAATATATATAAAAAATTTTTTTTTTTAAAATATAATAATATTTTTTATTAAAATTTTTTTTTTTTAAAATTTTTTTTTTTTTGGGGGTTTTTTTTTTTTTTTTTTTTTTTTTTGGGGGTTATAAAATTTATTTTTTTTTTTTAAAAAAATAAAAATTTTTTTTTAATAAAAAAAATATAAAATTTATTTTTATAAAAATTTAAAAAAAAAAAAAAAAAAATTTTTTTAAAAAAAGGGGAAAAAAAATTTTTTTTTTGGGGGGGGGAAAAAAGGGGGGGGGGGGGGGGGGGTTTTTTTTTGGGGGTTTTTTTTTTAAAAATTTTTTTCCAACAAAAAAAAAAAAAAAAAAAAAACCCCCCCCCTTTTTCCCGGGACCCGTTTTTTAAAAAAATTTCCCCCAAAACCCCCCCCGGGGGGCCCCCCCCCGGGGCCCAAATTGGGGGGGGTTTTTTTGGGGGTTTTTTTCCCCCCCCCTTTTTTTTTTTTTGTTTTTTTTTTATTTTTTTTTTTTTTTTAAAAAAAATTTTTTAAAAATTTTTAAATTTTTTTTTTTTTTTTTGGGGGGAAAAATTTTTTTTTTTTTTTTTTCCCTTTTTTTTTTTTTTTTTTTTTTTTTTTTTTTTTTTTCTTTTCAGTTCCCCGGGGCATTTCTGTGGGAGAATAAATATTATGATTACGTAAGTTAGGGCGTGAGAAACTCCATAATTGTAAGTAAGGTTTTGAGGTATTTTTTATTAAAAAAACTGTATGATTTTTTTTAATACAGTACCTAAAAAACATATGGGGGAGAGAAAAGAGGAAAAAAAGAGAGAGAGAAAGGGAGGAGAAGGGGGGGAGAGAGGAAGAGGGAGGGGAAGCGAGAGGGGAGGAGAGAGGGGGGAGAGAGAGAGAGAGGGGAGAGAGGGGAAAGAGGAGGAGGCGAGGAGGAGAGAGGGGAGGAAAAAGAGGAGGGGAGGAGGGAAAAAAGGGGAGAGAGAGAGAGAGAGAGGAAAAAAAGAAAGAAGAGAGGAGAGAGAGGGGGAAGGGAGAAAGAGAGAGGGGGAGGGGGAGGAGAGAGAGAGAAGGAGTGGGAGAGAGGAAAAGAGAGAGAGAGAGGAGGGGAGAAAGAGAGATAGAGACGAGAAAGGGCGAGGGAGAGAAGAAAAGGGGCAGGGGAGAGAGAGAGAAAAGGGAGAGAGAGAGAGATTTAGAGAAAAGGGGGAGAAAAGAGAGAGGGAGGAGGAGAAGAGAGAGAGAGGAGGAGGGAGAGAGAGAGAGAGGGAGGGGGAGGGGAAAAAAAAAAAAAAGGGGAGAAAAACAAAAAAATAAAAAAAAAAACTAAAATTTTTAAAGAGGGAAAAAGAGGGAGAGAGAGAAGGGAGAGAGAGGCGAGAGGGGGGAGAGAGAGAGGAGAGAGGGGAGAGAGAAGAGAGAGAGAGAGGAGAGTTTAGGGGGAGAAAAAGAAAAGAAAAGAAAAGTGAAAAGAGGGGAAAGGGGAGAAAGAGAGAGAATGAGTGGAGGAGAAGAAAAGAGAGAGAAGAGAGGGGTGAAGGGGAGCCAAAACAACAGATAAGTTATAAAACGAATATCGAAAGGTAGGCAAAATAGCACTCAAAAATAAGTTCCCATCAGATGGTTAATGAAAGTTTCTGTCCCGCCCCCTCACCCCCCCCCCCCCTTTTTTTTTTTTTGGTTATTTATTTATTTTTATTATTATTATCATTATTATTATTTTTTTTTAGTTTAGTTTAGTTTCTGCCACCCCCTCACCCCCCGCTTCCTCTCCTAGATATCATATTTTATTTACTATTATTATTTTTTTATATTTATTTATTTATCTATTTTTATTTATTTATTTTTTTTCATTATTGCAGTTGTTTTCTTCCCCATTTCACTCCTTCCTCTTTTCTCTTTTTAACTCTTTTCTTTCTTAACTTTCTGTCCCAATATTATTCTCCTTTTCCCCTTCCTCCTTCATTCTCTCAGTCCTTTTCTATCCCAGTCCTGCGTATTTTTTTTGCATCTTGTTTCTTCTCTTCCACTTTCTCCTCTTTCTTCCTGGTCTCTTTTTTTCTTTTTCCTTTCTTCCTTACGTCTCCCTTTTATTCTCCTTCTTTCTTCCTTCTCTCTCCCTCTTAGATCTCCCTTATTTCATCATTCTTTCTCCCTTCTTCCATCCTCTTCCTTCCACCTTTATCCTTCTTTCATTTCACCCTCATTTCTTCCTCTATTTTTTTGCCTTCCTCTCATTTTTCTTCCTCTTTTCTTCCTCTTTTCTTTTCTTCCTCTTTTCTTTTCTTTTTTTCTTTTCTCTCTTCTTTTCTTTCCTTTACCCAAATTTTATCTCTTATCACCTTTCTTTTTCTCTCTCCCTTTCCTCTTTTCTCCCTCTCGCTTGCCTCATATCCCCCCCCCCCTCGTGGTAAGCGGGAAAAGAGGGGAAATGAGGGGGGAGGGAAGGAAGAAGGGAAAGGGGAAGGGGAAGGGGGGAAAGGGGAAGGGGGAGGAGGAAAGGGGAAGAGGGAAGGGAAAAAGGAAGGGGGAAGGGGAAGGAGGAAAGAGGAAGGGTAAAGAGGAAGCGGAAAGGGGAAGAGAAGCAGGTGGAGAAGTGCAAGGATGTGAGGAGATGGAGGAGACCGAAGGGTGGAGTTTACAGGGACGAGAAAAGTGGAAGGCAACGGGAGGAGGAGAAGGAGTAGATGAGATAGAGGAGGAGAGAAAGTGGAGGATAAAGAGGGAAGAGGGAAAAGGGGAGAGGGAGAGGGAGGGAAAGGTTGGGAAAGCGAGGAGGAAGGGGAAAACAGATGGGGAAGAGAGGGGGAGGGGAAAAGAGATTGTGGAAAGGGGGCATGGAGAGATGAGGAAAAAAAAGGGAATAGGAAGCGGGAAAGGGAGGAAAAGAAGTGAGGAAGAAAGAGGGAGAGGGAGGAAAAACGAGTGGACGAGAGGGAGAGGAGAGAAGAAAGAGAGATGAAGAAAGAGAGAAAAGAGAAGGACAAAGACGTAGGAAGAAAAACCAGATAGAGAAAAGAGACAAGAGGAAAATAGACTTAGAAAAAGAAATAAATAAAGAGAAAAATGGGGAAAAAGAAGATGAGGGAGGGGAAATTAAAGGGGTAGGGATGGAGAGAGGGGAAAAGAATCCCTGCTCGGGTTTATAAACAAGTCTTATTAAAGTTGTTGATTGGACCGGGTGAATGGAGGGACCAAGTCATATAAAACTCGCCTCTAAAGTGGAATAAAAAGCAAATATTTGTGTTGTGTTTGGTGAATGGCTGCCCTCGGGGTGGCTGCTCGCTGGAGCCCCGCGCCTCGCCCGCCCGCGTTGCTTCTCTCGCGTTATCTCTTAGCCGTTAATTGCTTTTTCGGTTCCTCTCTCGACTGTAGGCCTCTTCTCGCGCTCTCTCTGCCGTGTATTGCTTTCTCGGTTCTTCTTCGCGTTATGCCTTTCTCGCGTCTCCTCTCTTCGCCGTTATTGCCTTCTCGCGTCTCCTCTCTTCGCCTCGCCGTTGGTGCTTCTCTCTCGTCTCTTCTCTTCGCTATTATGGCCTTTCTCTCGTCTCCTTCCTTCGTTTGAGTGTTGTTGATTTGCTCTATCTTCTCCTTTCTTCTTCGTGATTCTTCTTATTTTTCGTCTTATTATTGTTGATTTTCTCTCTTCTCCTTTCCTCTTCTCTCTATCTTTAAGGTCGAGTTCTTCCTTCTCATTCTTCGCCTTATTATTATTGCTTTTTCTCTTTCTTCCTGTCTTCGTCCTCGTTTTCTCTTTCTTTTCCGTTTTCTTTTCTCTTCGTTTTATTTTCTTCTTCTTCTTCTTCTTCTTCTTTTTAGGTCGCGATGATTTTTTCCTATTCTTTGCCTTATTATCATTGCTTTTCTCTCTTCTCCTTTCTTCTTCTTTATTTTTCTTCCTATCCTTGTTTCCTATTCGTTCATTTTATTTTGTTTCTTCTTATTATTGTTTTTCTTCTTTCTCCTTTCTTTCCCGTTTTCTTTTTTTTAATTCGAGTTGATCCTTTTATTAGTATTGGTTTTCTCCTTTCGCCTGTCTTCTTCTTCGTTTTCTGTCTCTTCCTCGTTTTCTTATTCTTATTATTATCATTATTGCATTTCTCCTTTCCCCTATGTTCTTCGTTTTCATTCTCATTCTCCTTATTATTTTTTTTCTCCTTTCTCCTATGTTCATTTTCATTCTCATTCTCCTTATTATTATTATTTTTCTCCTTTCTCCTATCTTCCTTGTTTTCTGTCTCTTCCTCGTTTCCTCTTTTGTTCGAGCTGTTCATTCTTATTCTTATTCTTATCGTTATTGTTGTTCTCTTTTCTCCTTTTCTTCGTTTTCGTTTTTTTTTTTTTCTTCTTCTTCTTCCTCTTCTCCCGCCCCTTTTTTATTTTTCTTTCTTTTTTGGTCTTCATATCTTTCTTGTTTCTTCTTGTTTTTCATCGCTTTTATCTCTGTCTTCTTCATCACCTTCGTGGCTCTGTTCCCCTTTTGGTTTTTTTGTGTGTCTTTGTTTGTATGCGATTTTCGCGTGTGCGAATCCCCTGAAAGCGTGTTATTTGTGTGCGGTTTCGTGCGTTTTGTGCCTGCCCTTTTGGGGTGTGGGGGCGTGGGGGTGTAGCAGTCCATTCGCCGGTCGTGCGTGCGTGTTTTGCGTGTCCATTTGCGTGTGGGGGGCGTGCGTGGGATGCGTGTCCTTTGCGGTGCGTGGGGTCCCTGATGCGTGTCCATTTGCGTGTGGTGGGCCTGAAGGCCCTTTAAAAATCTATTGTTTATAAATATCACAAACATCATATCTATCACAATTCCATCACAGCCTTTCAAAGTCGTAAGAAACACCCTGAGGGAATTTTTTACCCAAACCCCCCCCGATAAAATGATCGGGCTTTAAATGATTTTATATAAAAAGAGAGATCTAATACACGTGATTTATCGCCATATTCCGTGGGGGTGCCCTTGGGAAAACCCCGATGCTCAGCAACAGGACCCGCAATAAAGCTCATCCATCTTGGGTTTAAATTTTTTAAAAAAAAATCCAAGAAATTCTTGCGAAAAAAATTTTTGTTTTCATATTTTATGTATACATGTATAATGCATACATAAGGTATTAATTTTATTAAAAATAATTATGATATATATATATATTAATATATATAAAATAATTTGTGGTGGGGGTGTGTGTGTGTGTGTTTTTGTGGGTGTGTGTGTGTGTGTGGGGGTGGGGGGTGTGTGTGTGTGGTGTGTTTTTGGGGGGGGTTTTGGAAATTGTTGTGATATTTTTATAATATATAAATATCTATATTATTAATATTTATATATTTAAACACTGGAAACCCCAAATTTAATAAAAAGTATGTATGTATGTATGTATGGATGTATCTATAAAGGATGTATGTATTTAAAAATTTTATTTTAAAAAATATAAAAATATATTATATTTTTATTTTATATATATATATAAAATTTTTTTTGTGTGTGTTTTTGTGTGTGTGTGTGGGGGTGGGGTGTGTGTTTTTGTGTTTTTTTTGTTTTTGGTAATATTTTTTTAAATATGGATTTACTTAAAATATTTTAATAATATATATATATAAATCTAATTACCCTTAAAAATTTTTATTTTTATTTTTATTTTAAATTTTTATTTTATATAATATATATATATATTAAAATATATAAATATAATATATATAATTTTAAATAATTTTGAGGGAACAGGAAAAATTTAAAAAATATTAAATAATTAATAAAGAAA
>NW_023658358.1:15000-24380 GCF_015228065.2 Penaeus monodon
TTTCTTCTTTTCTCTTATTCCCTATTTCTCATTCAGTCAAAACGCTCAGGAAAAAATTTATCCTTTATGTTCATCTAACAAAGATAACTATCATTTTTTACTTTATTTCTTTATTCTTTATTTATTTCTTACCTCTCCCTCTTATTTTTTTTATTTTTCTTCTTTTCCTTTTCTTTTTCTCCTTTCGTTCTCTCCTTTTTCTTTTTTCCTTTTTTTTCTCCAATTTCGCTCTTTCTTATGTTCGTCTCCATTTTTTCTTCACTCCCACCCCCTTCGCAATTCTTTCTTCTTCTTCTTCTTCTTCCTCTTCTTCTTCTTCTTTTTCTTCATCATCTTCTTCCTCTTCTTCTTCTTCTTTTTCTTCATCATCTTCTTCCTCTTCTTCTTCTTCTTTTTCTTCATCATCTTCTTCTTCTTCTTCTTCTTCTTCATCTTCTTCTTCTTCTTCTTCTTCTTCTTCTTCTTCATCTTCTTCTTCTTCTTCTTCTTCATCTTCATCTTCATCTTCTTCTTCTTCTTCTTCTTCTTCTTCTTCTTCATCTTCTTCTTCTTCTTCTTCTTCTTCTTCTTCTTCTTCTTCTTCTTCTCTCCCTAAACTACATCATTTCTTTCCCTCCTATTTTCTTCATCTTTCCCTCTCCCCTTTTCCTCTCATTCCATTCTCCAATCCCTTCCTTCTTTCCTCCTTCACCTTACACACTTCCTCCTTTATCTTTCCCTCGATTCCCTCCTCCCTACCCCCCCTTTCTTTCTCCCCTTCCCCTCCCCCCTTTCTTTCTCCCCTTCCCCCCTTCTTTCTCCCCTTCCCCCCTCCCCACCCCCCTTCTTTCTCCCTTCCCCCTCCCCCCTTCTTTCTCCCCTTCCCCCCTCCCCACCCCCCCTTCTTTCTCCCCTTCCCCCCTCCCCACCCCCTTTCTTTCTCCCCTTCCCCCCTTCCCTCCCCTTATTCCAACCAATTCCTTCCTTCTTTCCTCCCCCATCCTTCATTCACTTTACCCGAACGATCGACCATCGAACGATCAATTAATGACCGCCAAACAGCAGAGCAATTCGCGGTCACTCGTTCGCTCGTTAAGATCGTCAACGGTTTAGAAGAACCGTTATTTTTCAAACGACTTCGGGAAAACGACTTGATCCCAACTACTTTTGTCTTTTACTTCAGGTTTATCTTCGGGTTTGAGGTTACGAGACGGTATGGATCTCTGTTTATATATATATATATCTATAGATATATAGAGATATGTGTTTGATGGTGACTCTTTTTTTGTATTGTGGAGAGGAGAAAGATTTTTTTTTTTTGAAGGGGGGGGGTATTTTCGGGGTGGGGGGAGGGGAGGAGGGGGGGAGGTGGTCATCTGTGTGTCGTTTAGGTCTTCGTCTTGATGGGTGTGGGTGGGGGGGGAGGGGAGGGGAAGCGATGGTAAAGAAAACTATAGAAGTGGTTAAACGTGTGTGTGTGTGTGTGTGTGTGTGTGTGTGTGTGTGTGTGTGTGTGTGTGTGTGTGTGTGTGTGTGTGTGTGTGTGTGTGTGTGTGTGTGTGTGTGTGTGTGTGTGTGTGTGTGTGTGTGTGTGTGTGTGTGTGTGTGTGTGATGATGATGATGATGATACTCAAACCTCCCCATTCCACCCCCCCACCCCCCAAAAAATCCATTATCCAAAAACCGTCTCTATCCAAGATAACGAAAATTAACACGACTCTCCCTGGCCGACGTCGGGACGCTAGGAAAATCCTGACAGTGAATTCCTCGCCTATTTTTCCCCGTTTCCGCCCTCGGGGAGAAGGACAAAGGGGCTCCTCTACGTTTCTCCTGGCCTCCCCTGGCCTCCCCTTCCCCTCGCCCTCTCTTCCCCCCACCTGGCCTCCCCTTCCCCTCGCCCTCTCTTCCCCTCCCCTGGCCTCCCCTTCCTCTCGCCCTCTCTTCCCCCCACCTGGCCTCCCCTTCCCCTCGCCCTCTCTTCCCCTCCCCTGGCATCCCCTTCCCCTCGCCCTCTCTTCCCCTCCCCTGGCCTCCCCTTCCCCTCGCCCTCTCTTCCCCTCCCCTGGCCTCCCCTTCCCCTCGCCCTCTCTTCCCCTCTCCTTCTTGTCTTCCCTTTCCTTCGCCTTCTCTCCTTACCCTCCCTTTTCTTCTCTTTGCTTCGTACTCTCCTCTTCCCCTTCTCTTCTCCTTTTCCTTCCACTTCTCCCTTCCCCTCGTTTTGTCCCCATTTCCTCCACTTCTCTTCTTCCCCTTCTCTTTTCCCCTTCCCCTTCCCCTCATTTTCTCACAATTCTTCCCCTCTTCCCCTTCTAATTCTGCTCCTCCTCAACACTCCTATTTTCCCTCCTTTTCCCTCTTCTTCCTTCGATTTCACCCTTTCTCTGCTGTTCTTTCTTTCCACTTTCTTTATTTGTCTCCCACCCGCTCCCTCCATGTTCTCTTTCTTCTGCTTTTTCCCTTACTCTATCCTCTTCTTCCTCTGCTTTATTCACTCCTTGCCTTATCCCTCCCCTCATCCTCCCTTGCCTCCCTTCTTCCTTCCCTCCTTTTCCTCCTCTCCTTCTCCCGTCGTCTTCCTCTTTATCCTCCCTTCCCTTCTTTTTCCTCCTCCCCTTTCCCTTCCCTTTCCTCCTCCCCTTCCCCTTTCCCCGCCTTCGTCTTCTTCCTCCTTTCCCCCTCCCTATCCTCCTCCCCACCCCTTCGTCTCCTCTCTCTCCACTTTCTCCCCTCTCTTTATTTTCTCCCTTCTCCATCCTCCCCGTCCTCCTCTCCCCCTCCTATGGCCTCCCCCCCCCTTTCTCATCTCCCTCTTCCTCCCTTTCCTCTTTTCCTGCCCCCTTCTCCTCCCTCCACCCCCCCCCTTCCCATTATTACCCCCCCTCCAGCCCTTCCTCCTCTCCCTCTCCCTTCTCCACCATCCTTCACTCCCTCCCCCACCCTCCCTTTACCATCTCTCCTCTTCCCCCCCCCCCCGCTCCCTTTATCATCTCTCCTCTTCCCTTTCCTCCCCCCTCCCCCCCCCGCCGCGCCATCTTCCTCAGGTTGAGAAAATAATCAACGGAATCTTAAAGGATGTTCATATGTCCCGAAAAATAGGATTCCTTCTCGGCCTTGATAGTCCAGACTGTCCGTCTCCCCGCGGCGCAAGGGACGTAAGCCTCCGACTCTCGTGAAGAACTCTTGTGAAGGACTCTTGCTTCACGCTCTTGCCTCATGCTCTTGCCTCGGCTCTTGCTTCACGCTCTTGCCTCGCTCTTTCATGCTCTTGCCTCGGACTCTTGCTTCACGCTCTTGCCTCGGACTTTTGCTTCACGCTCTTGCCTCATGCTCTTGCCTCACGCTCTTGCCTCGGACTCTTGTTTCACGCTCTTGCCTCGGACTTGCTTCACGCTCTTGCCTCACGCTCTTGCTTCAGTCTTCAGCCTTTTGCTCTCTTAGACCGAAGGGCGGGAGTAGTAGGTGGGGGTGGGGGTGGGGGTGGGGGTGGAAGGGAAGATTCGTCCCTTAGCACTAACGGCGGTGATAATATCTGCACACGTTTGAGTTTCATTTTCGAGCTGTTTTTTTTTTCTTCTTTTTTTTTGAGGGGGGGGGGGGGTGGGGGGGTGTCAGGTTATGGATGGAGTCGATTTTGCTGTCCATCCGTCGAGCTGTCTATTCTTTCATCTATCTATCCATGTTCGTGCGTGTACGTCTGTATGTATGTGTATGTATGTTACTGAAAGATAGAAAGAGAAAGAGACAGAGAGAGAAAGAGAAAGAGAGAGAGAGAGAGAGAGAGAGAGAGAGAGGCAGATAAACAGAGAGAGAGAAAGAGAGGGGAGAGAAAGATATTGAGAGTTTTAAAGATAGATTCCTGCCGATGTAAATCAACGCAAAGGAATACCGAAAACGTAAAAAAAAAACTACACTGAAAATATACTACAAAAGTATATTATAAAAAAGAAGAAAAAAAAATACAATAGAATGAGTGCCAGTGCAAAAGTGGAAGGAGAACGAAAATAACGATGCAGGGAACAAGGACGACGGCGATAACGAGGAGAAAGAGGGACGAAGAGAAATACAAGGAAAATAGACAAATCATTTCCGAGGCCGACTTAGCGAACAAGCAAGTCTTCGCCAAGTCAGCCTTAAAGGGGCAAGGGACAGCTATGCCTCGAGGGAGACGTATGAGGGGAAATTTACGCAGATGACTCGAGTCTGAGGGGAGAGATGAAGGGGGTGGATGAACCAGGGGGGGAGGGATGGAAGGGGGAGACTCACACCTCAGAAGGACACTTAGTGGCGTGGGTGAGATGCAGCAGAGTGAGGGTGGGGTGAGGTAAGGGAATAGGGTATCGGGAAGAGGGAGGAAAGGGGGAGATGGGAGAAGAAGGGAGGGGAATGAGGGGGAGAAAGAAGGGAGGGTGAAGAGGGAGGAAATGGGAGAAGGGAGGGGAATGAGGGGGAGAAAGAACGGAGGGTGAAGAGGAAGAGAGAGGGAGATGGGAGAATGAAGGGGAATGACGGGCTGAAAGGAGCGAGGGTGAAGAGGAAGAGAGGGGAGGGGAGTGAGGGGGAGAAAGGAATCTGAGTGAAGAATTAGAAAGGGGGAAATGAGAGAGGGGAAGAGAATGAGGGGGAAGGTGATGAAGGGCGTTAGGAATTATCATGAGTGAGGAGGGGGTAGACGTAGAAGGGGAATAGAGGAATGAGGAGAAAATAAAGGATAGAATGATGGTGGAGAGGGAGAGGGGGGGCAGATTGAGGGGAAGCGAAAAAGGAAATAAGATAAAGGAGTGTTGATGGTGGATAGTGAAGAAGAAGAAGAAGAAATTCACGAAAAAATATATATTGGAAAGCGAACGACAAGCAGAGAAAGAAAAAAGAAAGAAAGAAAGAGAAAAAAATCGAAAAAAATAGAGAAACACAGAGAAAGAAAGCACAAAGAAAGAAAAGAAGAGAGAGAAAGAAAGTGAGAGAGATAAAGGGAAGGGGGGGGAGGGAGTCCCATATCGAAAAGGTTATGGATGTCGTCAGTTATGATGAGTTCATTAGGAAGAGGCACAGGGAGTGGGGAGATGTAAGGAGGAGGAGGAGGGGAAGGAGGAGGAGGAGGAGGAAGGAGAGGAAGGAGGGAGGAGGAGGAGGGGAAGGAGGGAGGAGGAGGAGGGGAAGGAGGGAGGGGAAGGAGGGAGGAGGAGGAGGAGGTGGAAGAAGAGGAGGGGAAGGAGAGGGGGAGGAGGAGGAGGAGAAGGAGTAATAGGAGCAATAGGAGGAGTAGGAAGAAGAAAAAGGAGACGAGGACGACGAAGATAACGAGGAAGAGAAAGACGAAGATAAGAACTAGGAAGATAACGACGACAAAAAGGGAAAGGAGGAAGAATGGTGACGATGACGAAGAGGAAGAGGGAGAACAGAAAGAAGAGAAAAGGTAAAACAAAGAGAACGAGGAGGAGGGAGAACAGGAAGAAGAGAAAGAGTAAATTAAAGAGAACGAGGAGGAGGCGCGAGAATAGGAAGAAGAGGAAGGGTAGAATAAAGAGAACGCGGAGGAGAGAGAGGAAACAAACTGAGTGGAAAGGAAGATAAACCCTTGTGCGTGTGAAATCAGCTGGACTAGATGAGGGGGGGGGGAGGGGTGCATGGATAAGGGGAAAGGGTGTCGAGGGATAGAGGGGGGGGTATAGGGCAAGAGGGTGAGGGCATAGAGGGGGGGGGGTATAGGGCAAGAGGGTGAGGGTGAGGGCATAGGGGAGGGGAGGGGGGGGCAGGGAGAAGAGGATAGGGGTATAAGGCGAGAGAGGCAAAGGGGGGGGGGTATAAGACAAGAGGGGTAGGGGTAAGGGGCAAGGGGGAGGAGAGTATCGATCACGTTTATACATATATACAGAGAGTGCCTATGTGTTTTTGCGTGTGTGTGTGTGTGCGTACGTGCGTGTGTGTGTGTTTGTGTATGTGTGTGTGTGTGTGTGAATGAGTGAGTGAGTAAGTGAGTGTGTTGTGTGTGTGTGTGTGTGTGTGTGTGTGTGTGTGTGTGTGTGTTTGCGTGTGGGTGTTTGTGTCAGTGTGTGTGTGTCCGTATATCTATGCATCCGTCCTAATCACCCTTCTCGTTTATCTCCAACACTTTCTCTCCAACACTTCGAGAGATCAGATTCCTTTCGAATTCTCCCTTGTTCTCCGTTTCTCCGTCTTCGGCGCCAGAGACACGCCGTCACGGTCACGGAAGAAAGGAGAGGGACAATGCCAATAAAAAAAGGAGAGAGACAGAGGAAAAAAAGACAGGATGGGAGGTCACCTTAGTCCGTGGAGAGGTGTGTGTGTGTTTGTGTGTGTTTTTGAATGCTACACACACATATACATGCTTGCACGCACGCACGTAAACACATACATACGTATACACATACACACATACACACACATGCATACACACACACACAACACACACACACACACACACACACACAAAACGCACAACACACACAAATACGCACACACACACAAATACGCACACACACACGCACACACACACTCACGCACGCACGCACACACGCCCACACACATACACACACACATACGCACAAACACACACACACACACACACACACACATTAAGCAGTTCTAAGTCACTTTTGCCCATATTGAGATCTTTGTTCAAGCTGGTGATGAACTTCTGCCTTTGTCTACCCCTGCTTCTCTTTCCTTCTATCTTTCCTGTTTACACTAAGTTTTCCAATCCTTTGCATCTCATTACGTGTCCTAAAAATTGCATCTGTCTTTTCCTGATAACTTTCATCAAGGTTCTTTTAACTCCTGCTTTTCTTAAAACTTCTTCATTAGTAACTCTTTCTGTCCATGAAATCCTGAGCATTCTTCTGAGGAACCACATTTCTACTGATTTGAATCTTTCTGTCATATTTTCAGCACACTCATAAAGCAAAACTGACCACACGTAACATTCCAATACTCTAACTTTGGTTTTTGCCTTCAACGGGCGAGACAGAGAAACCGAAAGAGAGAGAGAGAGAGAGAGAGAGAGAGAGAGAGAGAGAGAGAGAGAGAGAGAGAGAGAGAGAGAGAGATGATAATGATAGTAATAACATATAGATAGTATGCTAGAAATAATAACATCAGTAATAGTAAAAAATAGTAAAAAAAAAAAAAAAATGAAGGAAGGAGGGAAGGAGAGCAATAACGATAGAAATACGAAAAATGAAGAGAAAAAGAAGAAAGGAAGGAAATATGAAGGAAACATACAAGGAAGTAAATGTAGAAAGGAAAGGAGTGATGGAAAGAAGGATGGCAGGAAGAAGGAAGGAAGGAAGAGGAAAGGCAGAAGGAAGAAAGAAAGGAAGAGGAAACACAGAAAGAAGGAAGAAAAGAAGGAGGGAAAGAAACACAGAAAGAAGGAGGAAGAGGAAAGACAGGAAGAAGGAAGGAAGGAGAGAGGCATCAGGAAGGAAGGAAGGAAGAGGAAACACAGAAAGAAGGAAGAAAAGAAGGAGGGAAAGAAAAGACAGAAAGAAGGAGGAAGGAAGAGGAAAGACAGAAAGAAGGAAGGAAGGAAGGGAGAGGAAACACAGAAAGAAGGAAGAAAAGAAGGCGGGAAAGAAAACACAGAAAGAAGGAAGGAAGAGGAAAGGCATCAGGAAGGAAGGAAGGAAGAGGAAAGACAGAAAGAAGGAAGGAAGGGGAGAGGCATCAGGAAGGAAGGAAGGAGCAGAAGCGATCCATCATGGCAGCCCGTCGACCGCTGGGAGACGTCGAAGATTCGGCTTGGCTTTCCCTCTCGTAAGTGCGGGGATCGCCATCTATTATGGAGGCCTCTTGAACGCCAGGGGGGGGGGGGGGGGGGGGAAGGGAGGAGGGGGGAAGGGAAGCGTGGTGGTGGGGGGAGATGGAGAGGGAAGGGTAGGGGGAAGGGAGGAGGGGGGAAGGGAAGGGTGGTGGTTGGGGGGAAGGGAGGAGGGGGAAGGGAAGGGGGGTGGGGGGGGAGATGGAGAGGAAGGGTAGGGGAAGGGAGGAGGGGGGAAGGGAAGGGTGGTGGGGGGAGAGGAAGAGGGAAGGGTAGGGGGAAGGGAGGAGGGGGGAAGGGAAGGGTGGTGGTGGGGGGAGATGGAGAGGGAAGGGTAGGGGGAAGGGGGAGAGGGGGGAGATGGATAGGGTAGGGTGGTGGGGAGGGGAGAAGGGGAGGGAAGGGAAGGGGGGAGATATGGTTGCTAGAAGTAGGGAGAGGAGGAGGAAAGGGGTAGGGGAAAGGAAGGGGGGGAGAGAGGGAGGGCAGGGGAGAGGAGGGGGCGGAAGGGGAGGGAGAGAGGGAGGGTAGGGGAAAGGAGGGGGATATGAAGAGGGAAGGGAAAGACAGGGGGAAGGGGCAGGGAAAAGAGAGGGAGAGGGGGAGGAAGGGGATGGAGGGGGAAAGGGGTAGGAGGGTGAGGGAGGGAAATAAGGATATGGAAGGAGAGAGAAACGAAAATAGGGAGAAGGAAGGAGGGTGATGAAAAAAGGGAGAGGAAATAAACAAGAAAGGGACGCAGGAGAGGGGAAGGACATGAGAGAGAATGGGGAGGGGACAGGAGAGAGAAGGAAGAAAAGGTAGATAGAGACAGATAGATAGAGAGAGATTGGGAGAAAGATAAATATAAGAGAGAGAGAGAGAGAGAGAGAGAAGAGAGAGAGAGAGAGAGAGAGAAGAGAGGAGAAGAGAGGAGAGAGTAGAGAGAGAGAGAGGAGGGGAGAGACGAGAAGAGAGAAAGAGAGAGAGAGAGAGAGAGGAGAGAGAGAGAGCGAGGACAGAGACGAAAGAGAGAGAGAGAGAGAGAGAGAGAGAGAGAGAGGAGAGAGAGAGAGAGAGAGAGAGAGAGGAGAGAGAGAGAGAGAGAGACCGAAAGGAGACGGAGAGGAGAGAGAGAGAGAGAGAGAGAGAGAGAGAGAGAAGAACCAGAAAGAGAGAGAGAGAAAAGAGAGAGAGAGAAGAGAAAGAGAGAGAGAGAGAGAGAGAGAGAGAAACAGAAAGAGAAAGAGAGAGAGAGAGAGAGAGGGAGAAAGAGAGAGAGAGAGGGCGAGACAGAGAGACAGAGACACAGAGAGAGAGAGAGAGAGAGAGAGAGAGAGAGAGAGAGAGAGAGAGAGAGAGGGGGGGTGGGGCGCGACAGAGAGACAGAGAGACGGGAGGAGGGCGAGCGAGCGAGCGTCGTCTGGCCGGAAGCCCAACAGCCGAAGAACAAAAGTCTCGCGGTATCTAAGGCGGATCTTCCCCTCAGATAGGAATTAATGGTGTCAGAAAGAGGGGTTCGAGTCCCCCTTTTTCTCCCTGCCTCTCTCCTCTCTTTGTCTCTTTCTATTCTTTCTTGCTTCTCTCTTTTTCGTCCTCTCTCTTTTTTTTTTTTTCTTGTTTTTCTATTTTCTTCTTTCCTCT
>NW_023658359.1:0-24378 GCF_015228065.2 Penaeus monodon
TGGAAAAAGGAGGGAAGGAAAATGGGCAGGTCATTAAACCACACACACCCCCACACAAAAACACACCACAAAACACCACACACACAACATATATATATATATATATATATATAATATATAAATATATATAATATATATATATTAAATAAATATTATATTAAAAAATAATAATATATATATATATTAAAAAAATATATTGTTGTGGGGGGGGGGGGGGGGGGTGGTGACAAAAAAAAAAAAAAAAAAAAAAAAAAAAAAATATATATATATATATATATATATATATATATATATATAACATATATATTAAATAATATAAATATATATATTATATATATATTTTAATATAATATATACCCTTATATATACGTATAAAATTGTGTGCGTATGGGGGTTTTTATTTTATTTTCAAACATATGAAAAATTATTATAATATATATATATTTTATATATAAAATATTTATATATATATATTACATATATATATATATATATATCTATATATATATATATATATTATATAATATATATATGTATATTTTAATATATAATATTATATATATATATATTAATATTCTATATATTTTAAATATAATATATATATATATTAACACGCACCCACACCCACCCCCACACACAAACATATTTTTATATATATATATATATATATATATATATAAAATTATATAATATATTATATATAATATATATATATATAAAATAAACACACCACAAAAACACCAGACACACACACACACACACACATAAAATATATATAATATATATATATATATATATATTTTATTTTAAAATTTATATATATTATTAATTCATATATCATTATAGGGGTGGGTGGGTGTTTCCCACTCGCAGGGAAATTTGTGAAGCGATGGTTTTGGTTTGGCCTAGATAGTGTTAAGTACTTGCTTTCCTTTCCCTCGCTTCCCAGCTTCCACCCCAAGGGAGCACTTCTCCCAAAAGTCTCCCCCCCCCAGGTCACAGCCTTTTCCATCATCAAGATTTCTGCAGTGCCTCCTCGGGGCCACCCTGGGTAACGGGGTACCTTCGGTCCCGGCAAAATCTTTTGGGGGACTCGACCCAAACTCCTCCCCCCTAGCCACCCTGGGGTTGGGGCGGCTCGGGGGAGGTGGGGCCTTGCGGGTCCTCCTCCCCCCAAATGACCCTCTGGCAACGTCCCTTATAAATGAAATCCCTGGGGGGGGGTTTTTTGGTCCCCTCCCCCCCACAAGTAAGGCGGGCGGGGGGTCCCCCTGGGAGGGAAAAATGCCCGGGGGTGCAGGATTGGAACGAGAGTTTCCCCTTTCCGGGCGCCCCCAGGCGCCAACCCCCATGAGTTTTGTGGGGGAATGCCCTGGGGAAACCCAACAGGGGGGATAGGCGGCCCCCACAGCCTGCCGACCCCCTTTTTTTTTTGGGGCTGTGTTGGGGGGGGGCAAGGTGGCTGCACCCGGAGTGACCCCCCGGGGCTTAACCTCAGGCGTTTTTTCCCGGGGTTTAGGCGCTTGAAACACCCGGGTTTCCCTTGCGGCAGGATGAGGGGTTTAAACCTCTGCTATCAGGGGAATTTTGAAGCGACTGGGATTTTGAGGGGGCTGCCCTCTCAGAGGTGAAAGGGACCTGGTAGCGCACGATAAAGTGTGGGGGGTTACCCCTACTACTTTTTCGGCCGTAGCGTTTGCCCACCACCTCCGGGGGTTTAGCCATAGCCATCTCCAGTCGACTTCACCCCGCGGTAGTCGGGGTGACACCGGTTGATGAGCGAAACATGGCTTTTGAGATTAAACATGTTTTGGCTTTTTGCCCTCTTATTGCTGTATACGCTCCTACCGATGTAAAAAACCAATGGGGAAAGAGGGGGTTCAAACCCCAAACTCGCATCTTTGGCAAAACGTTGCCCCTGGCGGACTTTCCCGCATTTTTTCTGGGGATTTTCTGGGGTACCCGGGCTGTGACCGAGCTGGCTACGGATGCCCTGTCGGCCCCTGGTTTCGGGAGCTGATCCCAGCAGCGGGAAAGCCTCCTTCCCGGGATTTTTGCTAGGTCCCAAAAAATGAGGATCTCGGGCTCCTGGTCCAGCCCCCAAACCCGCATCGTTTGGTTTTGGGTACAGCATACGGAAAATGGGGCCAAAGGGAGATCGCCAAAATTTCTTGTCACACGCGAGGGGGGATCCTTTGAACTGCGGGGTTTTTACCTGAGTGCTGATTTCTGTGGCACCAAACCAAAAGGCGCTTGTGGCTCCCCTCCCGGGTCCCTTAAAACCTCCCCGTCCCCCCATTTGCCACCCTAAGGTTTTTCCCTTTGGGCAACTAAGGGGAGATTTGTCCCCGTGGGTTCGCCACGGCATCTCTCCCGGGTTTCCCACAAAAACCAGCAACCTGACGAACCCAGTTGCTCGGGTGGGAGTCCTTAAAGCGCGTAACACTCGAAACAGCTCAGGAGCCCCTTGGCGTACCCCCAAGGAAAAGGGCAGAATCCCATCCCCCCTGGAACTTAGGGGCCCACTGAACGTGTCGCAAGGCTCGGCTAAAAGGGAATAAAGTCTTGCGTCTTTCCCATGGTGCGTGGGCTCGGCCCACTGCTGAAAGGGGACAAGGAAGAGTCTATCAGGAATCTTGCTGAGGACCCAAAGGGCCATTTCTTGGAAAAATCCTTCCCCCCTCCTCCCCAAGCCCTGAAAAAACTAAACCCAAAGCCCCCCCTCACAGATACTGCAGTCCATCAGGGGATGGAAGGATCATCTAAAATCATGTTTGGGGTTCGTAACTTTGGGCCTAGTATTTTTAACATTTTTTACCAGCGGGAAACCCTCCAACAGTTAGCTTGGATGCAGGCGGTTCGCAGTGCCTGTCCCGGACCCCCCCCTTTAGCGGGGAAACCTCCTCCCCAAAACAGGGGTTTAGGCGGGCGTTTTCCCAAGCTGAAGAGGGGGAAACTGCGGGCATATGGGGAATCCCTGCTAAACTGCTAAAGGCGGGGGGTGAACCTAGGGCTCGGGCCCCTGCATACACCCTTTACTCCTTTTGGCCGTCGGGTCCCTTTCCCCCCGGGCCCTGTTTGAGGGCATGGCCCTCCCTCTCGGGAAGGGGGAAAAGGGGATCGATGTGACTGTACAACACCGTGGCATTAAAACTGCTCGCATACCGGAAAGGTTTTTTCCTCCCCACATTCTTCTAAACGGATCCCCAACCACCTACTGAGGCACCAAGAACCGGACATCTGGTTTTAAACTCCGGGCAATTCACAATAGGCCGTATACAAGCGCTTCGAGTAATTGGGGGAAAACGCCGTCGTGGTTTGGTCGGGGGTTCCCCCTTGAAACCTTTCATCGACCTCAAAAAGGGCGTTTAAACTGGGTTTTAATGGGGGGAATCGCTAGGGGAAAATCCTGGGGCCAGGGGAATTCCAAAAACAGATTATTGGCCTATGCAAGCCTCTAACGGGACTAAAAGTGCTGTAAAGTGGGGGGGGGGAAATGTCGAACTTTTTCCCCTTTTTAATTCAGGGGTGGAAAAAGGCTGTGTCCTTGCACCCAAATTTTTTTCAACATTTGGGTATGGCCTGGTAATGGGCGGAGCTACTACCCAAAATTTCAGTGGGGAAACAACACTAGGAAAATTTTAAAAGGGCCCTCTGACCTTGACTTTGCCGACGATGTTGCCTCCTTTTTAGCCCCTTGGAGCACTTGGGGGCGGCTTTTGGGACCCCTTTAGCAATGAGGCGAAGCCCCTGGGCCCCAAAAGGGGTCTCCGGGGCCCAAAGACCAAGATTCAGGACGGGGGGGCCTGTTAGGGAACCCGTTCAGTCGACCCGGCTTGTGGCGGGGGTTTTTGAATTTCCAAGAAAGTATTACTACCTTGGTAGGGGAGTCCAAAATTCGGGGTTGTCACCCGGGGGGGAAAAGTAGTAAAACGGTTTGGGTCTGGAACAGGAGTCATGACTCGATAAACAAGAGGTTTGGAGATTTTTGGGGTCCCTATGCGAAGGAAAAGCTGCGTGTTTTAAAAGGGCCTTGATACTTCCAGTTTTGCCCTATGGGGCGAAACCTGGGCGCTATCCATCCCTTGGGTCTCGCCTTGATGCCTTTTTAAAAACCCCTTCCCGGATCAGGGGGTACGTTGGCGGGACCACGTGCCCCAAAACCGGGGGTTTTACACCGTGAGACTGGCAGGGACCTGTTACTTGCATAATCCGGGATCGCCAACTCGGCTATAGGGGCCCCCCCTACTCCCTCCCTATGGAGACCCTGCCCCCCCCAAGGTTTGTCTCTCTGCGGAAAACCCTGGGTGGGGGACCTGGGCCACGCCCTGGGAGATCAGGGCCCTTGGGGCAGCTCGACGAGACCTGTCGCGGGATTGGGAGAGGGGCCCTTTCCCCCCCTTTAGACTCGCCTCGGGGGATCCTCGGGGGCTGGAAGCAAAGGGGTGGATGGGGCCCCAATGCGCCCCCGTCGGCGTTAGCCCCTTGAGGATGTTGAGGAGGATGATGATATATATATATATATATAATATATATATATATATATATATATAAATATATATAAAATATAAAATTTATATATTTTAATATATATATATAAAATATTATATATTTTATAATACATATACATATACATATGCATATACATATACAAAACATAACATTAACACACACAACCCCACACACACACACAACACATATATTATATATATATATTATATTATATTTTATTATATATTATATATATAAAATATATATAATACATATACATATGCTTTCCCTATATTTTCAAATATTTTGTGTGGGTGTGTGCGAAATGTGTATTATGTGTGTATATATATTTTTATATTATATATTTTAAAATATATATATATATATATATATATATTATATATATTATTGTGTGTGTGGGGTGTGTGTTTGTGTGTGTGGTGTGTGGGGTGTGAAAATTTTAAATATTACATAAATTTTTTTATATATATATATATATATATAATATTATATTTTTAATAAAATTATATATATATTAAAATAATTATAATATTATTTTTATATGTATATATATATTTTTATTAATTTATTATAATATAATATATATTCATATATAAATATATATATATTATATTTTATATATTATAAATATAAAAGATGGAATAACCAATGCCGCACTGATATCGAAAAAAATACCCCCCCCTAAAAGGGACCCCCAAAACCTAGGCCCACTCTGTGTATAAACCGGGAAAGCCAGTGCAAAACCCAAACCAAGGCCCACGACGCACAAAAAGGAATTTTAAAAACTGGGATCTCATTAGCTCCAAACCATTCCCCTATCTACCATATTTTAAAAAATAATATTTAAAGTTTTACTCGCATTCCCATTTGGGCCTCTTTGGGAAAATTTTGTTTAGCAATTAAAATCCAAAGTCGTTTGTACTAAGGAAATATATATGAAAAGAGGGAAAAGGGAAATCCCGCATTGTATCGTAAAAAAACACCCTATCTACCCTTTACTTGGTAATGATAGCAAAATTTTTTAAAAAACAACCCCCCAAGGGGTGTTTTTTATCGATATAAAGCGGAATTGCATTATTCCATTTTTCCCTAAATATACCCCAGTACATCGACTTATATTTTATATAATATATATATATATATATATATTATATATAATATATAATATATATTATAATATATATATTTTGAAAAGGGGGAAAAATTCAAAAGCGGCTTGATATCGTGGTCGTGTGGCGGGTTGGGGTTTACACTGGCCTCCCCGGTTTTTCAACCGAAGTGACCTAGGTTCGAGTTTTGTCAGGATAATATATAGTTTATATAGTTTAAGATAGTAAAATATATTTTGTATATTATGTATATTATATATATTATATAATATATATATATATATAAAATAATATATATATTTATATATATATATCCCTATATTTTGGGAGGTATACATATATATAATATATATAAATATTATAATATTTTATTATTTTAAATTTTATAAAATGATATATATATATATTATATATTAATTATATATATATAATATATATATTAAACACCCCCTCTCCCCCCACAAAAATATATAGATAGATAGATGGGATATAGATAAAAAAATTTTTTTTTTAATCATTTCCCAAATTTGTTTTTTAATAATTATTTTAATTTTTGGGTTAGGCTAATGTCCTGGACTGAGTATCTTCGATGGAAATTTTTCGGGTGGGAAGGGGGCTAATGCCATTTAATAAAATTTAAAGCAACTTTAACTTTAAATTTTGGAAGAATAAAATAGGTTAGGGAAAAACTAAATAAAAAGGGCTTACAATACCGTAAATTGTTTTTTGGAATAATTAATTAGGGGAGCGGGTGCTCTCTTTCTTTTTCAGAGGGGGGAAAAATTCAATACATTTGGGTTTACTGGCCCCCAAATCTTCTTTTTCCCGATAATTGAGGGTGAGGGAATAAATAAGGGTTTTTTAAGAACGGACACTCGTCGAGTTTTTTAGTTTTCTAATCTAAGTTTTCATATTTACTGATAGGAAAAAGGCAATGATGTTTTTTAGTGTCATGAGGCAGATTTTTTTTTTAAATGTATTATTATTTTTTTTTTTTTTTATTAGTTTATTTCCCTTTTTTTTGTTAATGATTGTTTTTTCTTTTTTCTTTTTTGGTAACCGCAATTATTGGGGAGTAAATAAAAGTAAATGGTCTCTTTCCAAAAAAAGGGAAACATTTTTTTTTCTTTCTTTGGGGGAAGAACCCCGGGGGAATTTAGCATTTCCCTTGGGAAAAGGAAAACAAATGTTAAGTTTAATTTTTAAAAAAGAATTTTTTAAATTTTGTCCGGGGTTTTTTGTCCAAAAATATTATAGGGAAAATTTTCCCCTTTAAAGACTAGAATGGAAAAAATTAAACCATCCTTAAGGCCTTTGTGACCCAGCAGCTTTTGCTACCCACACATTCGGGGAGGGAAAACAAAGGGGGAGAGTTTTATCAGGGGATTCCCCCGGGGTGTGTGAAATTGGGATTTGTATGTGTGTGGCTGATGTTTTCTTTTTTTGTGTCCCGGGATGAGTTTTTTGATATGTTTTGTATTATATAGTATATGTATATGTAAAATATATTTTATATATATAATAATTAAAATATATATATATATTATATATATTTATATATATATATATATATATATATATTATACACACACACACACAAAGTAAAAATAAAAATATAAATATTATTATTATATATATATTTTATATATATTAATTTTTAAAATTTTATATCTATTATATATTTATTTTATAAAATATATATTATATATTTGCCCAAAAAAAATAAAAATAAATATATAATTAAATATATATATATATATTTTAAAATATATATAGATAATTAATATTTTTTTAATTTCCCCCACACACACCCCCCACCCCCACAAAACCCCCAAACACACACAAAACACACACCCCAAAACACACACACCCCCCCCACACACACACACCCCCACATATTTGTTTTTTATAATGTATATTGTTGTTGGGAAATTTTTAGTTTGGGAAAACCGAGAATTATAAAGGGAAACTGAGGACGAGTGTCAATGAAACATTTTTCTTTTAATCTTCAAACCCAAACGTTCGAGTGTGCCAAAACTGTTTTTCAGTAATTAAAAAGGTTCTCATTTAAAATTTTACCCTTTCAGACAAAAATTTTATATTAAAAACTTTTTTTTGCAAAAGGGTTTTAAATCATAATTAAACTAAGGGTTATACAATATATCAAATAGCAAATTTTTTGAAATCATGGATTTTTACAGATACTTTAAAAAAGAAATTATTAAAAATAATCTAGAAATCTTTCCCTCCTTCAAATATCTAGTTTGACATGAATTTGAATTTCCTTTTTTCTTGAAGGAACAGTGCAAGGCATCTTTTCATAAAACAGTTAAATTTAAAAGTTAAAAATTAACCCGTAAATTTCTTATCGAAAATTTTTCTTGTTTTTTATTATTATTTTTAAATAAATTGGGTATTCTTTTCATATTCTAAAGATGTGTAATATTGTTTTTTCCTTTTCCCGGGGAAATTTTCCCTTTTTTTGCTAAGTTTTACGCCCTTTAAAAAAAAATAGTTTAAATAATTTTTGAATATTCCCAAAATGTTTTAAAAGCTTCAAATTTAAGAAATAAGGGATATATTTCATATTAAAGGGGAAAAAAAAAAACTTATTTTTGGGTTTTGTTTTTAAGGGGTAAAATTCCTTAGGTTTACTATAAATCTTCAAAATAAAACAAGCTAATTAAAAATTCTTTTAATGACATAAACAAAAAAATCTAAAGGTTTTGCCCTTTGCAAAAAGGGAAAAACTTTTCCCCTTTTCTGTACTCGCAAATTTCCCCTTCCCCTCTCTTTTATCTATCTATCTATCTTTTTTTTCTCTTTCTTATTTTTTCTACAGTGAATCTAAAAACCCATCTTTTATCCATGCATTCATCCATTTTAAAATTTTTTAATTTTTTTGTCCCCTCTTCGCTCATTTTTCGCACTCTTTGCAATTCCCAAAAAGGGAGCACTGCAGAAAACCGGGGGGCATCTTTCCCTCCTTTGAAGGAAATTTTTTCCCAGAGCGACTGATGAACTCGGGGATTTGGAAAATTCCTCTCCCGAATCTCATTTTGTCTTCCTGTTGCCCTTTTGTTTCGTCCCCATTTTTTTTTTTTTTCTGTCTCTATTAACTTTTTTTTTGGGTGACTCATCCCCACCCCCCAGCAATTCACCCGGAAAACCCCTGACTAACGAATGGGGAACATCCCTGGCAAAGGAATTTTCTCTCTTTCCCCTCTTTTTTTTTTTTCCTTCTCTCTCTCTCTCTCTCCCGTGCTCTGTCCTTTTCTCTGAAAAATTTTAAAACTATTTTGGAAAGCGCGATAAACAATTATTCCTTTGGGATCTCTCTCCTCCCCTTTTTTTTCTTTTTTCTGTCTTTTTTCCCCCCCTTTTTTTCTCGGGAACTCATTTTTTTTTTCCTTTTTTTTTGGGTTTTTTAAAATTTTTTCCTACCCTTTTTGCTTTAAAACCCCTTTCATTATTTTTTAAATTAAAGACGGATTTGGAAAAAAGGGTTTTTTTCCCCTTTTTTTTGAATGCTAGTTAACTGACATACAAAAGGGGCATTATTTTTTTCAATTTCATTTCAAAACATCTTACGTCTTATTCCCACTCCCTTTGCTTCTATTTTTTCTCTTTCCCCCTGCCCTTATAACCTCTTTTAAATGGTGTCATTTTATCATTTCTTTTTTTTCCCCTCTCTCTATTATGTCTCTTGCTTTTCGGCTTTCTCTCTCTCTCTCTCTCTCCCCTCTCTCTCTCTGAGTGGTATTGTGAATAAACTACCCATCAAACCTTTTCCTTTTTTTCAAATTTTGTGGATTACTTTTCAATCAAATCCCGCTTTGAATGACATACACACTGCCATTACGATTTTTGTGAATTAAATTTTTATTATTATTATTATTATTATTTTTTAATTATTTTTTATTTTTATTATAGCCCAAACGCAGTCCCGCCCCTTAATAAAAAAATTCAACTTCATCTTCAGAAAAAAATTGAGTTAAACAAAATCTTAGGTGGCCCTTTTAAAAGGTTCGCCGATTGTGTTTTAACGTGGAAAACTAAAACGCCTTATATCATAACATGGCGGGAGTATCCCTTTGGGCCCCCCGAAAATGCTGGTCCCCCTGAGGCCCGGAAAAGATTCACGTTAAATGGATTGTTTCCAAAGGGGATTTTTGGACTTAAAGCATGATCCCAAATCCTGATGATACTCTTATTTCAGAACTTCGGAAAACCCTTTTCGGGGAGTGGGCTCAAATTTCCGTTCATGCGTCCCCTCCCCCCAATCCCCCTCGAGCTGGGCCCGCGCTACATATGAAATTTCCGTCGAACTTCTTGCGACACATCCAATCAAAGCCGATCAGGACTCCCCTTTGGGGGGCGGATCCCACCGAAAAGGGGTCTGAAGTTTCCCTGAAAATGGGTGGTTTTGGATCCCCCAGAAAAAAAGAAAGGGTGGCATGGAAAAATTCGTGTGTGAGTGGTTTCAACCTCTAGTTTTGACAATATTTCCCGTGAAAAATTTTGTTCAACCCGATGGAATTTGTATGCCCCCCCCTTTCTGAAGTTTTAAATTTGGGGATAGGTGAAGCATAATAATAGCTTCAAAATGGGGTGCAAAAAAAGTGGGGGGAAATTTTATCAAAACTACTCTTTTCGGAAAAAAACAGACCCCAATAGTCAGCTTTGGGTTTCGAAAAAAACTTTAAAAAAAAACATTAAAAAAATTGCTAATAAAATACAGAGGGAAGAAAACCCTTTCACCCTTTTTTTATTCCCCGATTTTATTTTGTGGGATAAAACCCCGATTTTTTTTATAAACAAGTGCAAAGGGGAAAATAAAAAAACCATCTCATGTTCCCGGGGCTATATTACGAAAGATCACACCCGTACGAATGAAGCGGGCATATATAAAAAGAAAAAAAAATCATTGGGGCCCCTGGGTGGTCCAATTCGCTTTTGGGTTTTAGTGCTTTTAAACTTGTCTTGGGAGTTTTAATTTTTCAGGTATGCAACTTTTTCCCGACTAGTTTTATTTTAATTGGGGCTTGGAGTGGAAAAGGGGAAACAAATGCATATCTACCGGGTGTCTATATTTTTTCAAAAAAAAGGCCCATTAATAGCTTTTTAATGGGTATCGTGTTTTACAAAACTGTTTTTTAAAATCTTTGACATTAATTTTTTTTTACCTATGCCCTTTTAAAATATACTTAGATAAAATTTCCAAAAAATAATTTGGGATGCTTGAAACCCAAAATATTCCAATTGTTTTTTATTACAGCTTTTAATAAAACCCTTTGAAGTGTTTTCTAAATCTTAGGGGTCGCAAGTAAAAAAAATAAAATAAAAGGTAAAAAATTTTTTCAGGAAGAACTGCTATAGGACAAGTAAAACCCGAATTCCTGGCCAGGGTACAGGTTGTACTGCTTCTGAGGGCAAATTAAGGGAAAGGGGATTTTATATAGAGGGGTAGACTTTACTATAAAGCACCCCTTTTTCATTTTAAGGGCAAAAATATTTTCAAGTGTTGATTATAAAATATTATTTTTTTTCTTCACATTTTCCCTTTTAATCAACATGCTCTATGAATTATGACCAAAAATTAAAAAGACAGAAATGTATATGTAATGTCTCAAAAACATTGTTATTTTCATGCAAATGTAAAATTGTATTTTTTAAAAACCGTTGTATTTATTAAAAGAAAGCCTGAAATGACGATTTTCATGACTGTTATCAGGGCTACATTATCCTTTTCTCTCTCTCTCTGCCATTTATTTTTTTATCGTCATTCTTTATGTTTTCCCCCTCTCCCTCTCTCTCTTCCTCATCTTTATTTTCAACTCCCCTAAGACAAAGGGGGGTGTTTTAAAATATCTTTGCTATCCTGATGAAGTAGGGTTTAAATAAGAACTTTAAATTTTTTATTGTTTGGGGGGTCCCTTTTTATTTGAAATTGATTACATTCTGAATTTTGATGGGCAGAGCAATTTTGGTTTTTCCCCCAAAAAAATCTTTTTTGTTTTTCCGGGGACTTTAGAAACGGGGGGGTGGTGGAGGAAAAAGGGAAACAATTGGGAGGATATACGAGATTAAAAAAGGAAAAATGAAAGGCCCAAAGGGAAAAACATTAATTTTAAATTTCTTTTAAATTTTCCCTATTTGCAGCTTGAGCACTTAAGGAAGGGGTCTCAGAAATAATTTAAAAAATAAAAAAATCCCTGGTGACAAAAATGTTGGGGTGCGTGTTTTTTTATGTATAAAACATCATACATCATACTAAATATATTTTTATATCCCATTTTATATATTTATATATAAATAAAAATAAATATATATATATATATATATATATATATTTTATATATATATATATATATATTATAAAACACACACACACACCCATAAATTTACACACACCCCTCCTGCAAAATTATTAAAATATATATATATATATATATAAAATATATATATATATATATATATATAATATATTATATATATATATAAAAAATATATCATTGTATAAAAAAAACATCGGGGGAAAGCCGACGGAGCGCATTGGGTGGGTCTACCCCCTTTGCTTTTCCCAAAGGGGAATCTCCAGGGGGAGGCCCTCGGCCCTCTCTAGCTAGCAAAAAGGAGTGGCCGAGCTGGGGGGGGGGGCCCCCAAACTATGATCTCCCGGCCCCTCCTCCCAGGACCCTCCCCGCAAAGAGGCAGCCTGATGCCCTTGAATTTACCCGAAGCTTTACCAAAACCTTGGTTTGTAAAAGCCTGTTACTCCGCTGAGACCAAAAAGTCAGTAAACGGATTTTGGCCCGGCAGTAGGGGGCCTGAATTCGATTTAAAAAGTGCCCTTTTGGGGATGTCGTTATTCTCTAAAAAAAGAACCAAGGGCGGGATCGTTAAGGTCCCCTTTATAATTCCCGTTTTTTCTTTTATGGAAGCGAAACCCCGGAGCTAAAAAAAGTAACCTTGGGGGCACGTCCTTTTATGCCCCCTTTTTTACAAGTCCCCTACGCCCAAATTTTGGAGTACAGTTTTGGGGAGACCCTGTGTCCCTGATTCTTTTATTTTTCTGTTATTGTTTTTTATTATCATGATTATTTTTTAAATTTTTAAATCCTATATTTCTTTGTTATATTTACCTCCCCTTATTTTTTTTTTTTTGTTTTTGGTATCTTATTAGTAGGCCTTTACGTATTTTTTTTTATTATTATTTTTCATCATCATTATTAAAAATGTTTTCCCAAAATCGCAGTACTAAAACCAACGTAATCATTTTTTTATCATTTTTTTCATTATCATTTTTGCCATGCTGTTGTTTTTATTATCAAATTTTTTTTTTTTTTAAATATTATTGTATTTTTATTTAGCATTATATTATTTTGCTGTTTTTGGTTATCATTATTCTGTTATTTTTTTCATTAAAATAATGTATTATTCCATGTCAATCTTTTTATTTTCATATTTTTTTATTTTCACTAAAATATTCTGTTGTTATCACTAATTTGTACTATTCCCCTATAATTAATATAAAATATCTTTATTATTATTATATTTCCTTATCCTTATTATTATCATTTTTTCTTGTTTTTATTATTATAACTGCTACTACTATTTCAAAATTATTACTATTTTATTATTGTTATTATTTTTAAAGCTACAAATATTATTGTTATTTTCTTATCTTTATTTTTATCAAAATTTTGAAAAAGTATTTAAAAAATTTTATAAAAAATATTTACCATGTTATAAATTAATTGTATTATTGTGATAGGGGTAATGAAGCTTTATAACTCGATTGAAAATATACTCTAGAAATTGCAAATTTTATAAAGGGAAATATACTTAAATTTACTGTTCATTTTTTTTTGTTAAACTAATTTCCCTCGTACCCCCTATTGTAATCGCATGCGCGTATTGTGCCTTCCCTGGGCTTACTCGCCAGATTTGGTCCTTTGCTTTCCCCGTTCCTTAAAACTCGTGACCTCGCCTCGGAGTAGGAAAAACTTTAATTAATTGCTAATTCGCATTTTTGGATATTGTAAGTGCAAAAATTCGTCTTAATGTTCATTTTTTGTTTTTCCCACTTATTATTTAATACTATTTTGCTGAGGGGCAGGCCCCAAAAGGGTTAATCGGAGCGCCCAAATTTAAAAAAGCCCCCGTGCGCCTGGCGTTGACCGCTGCTGGGAGTGGATATTTACTAGATTTTTTTTTTTTTTACAATTTTGTAAATATAAAATTGGTAAGGTTGTTTTTTTAAAACCCAAATTAAAAAAGTGGAACATAATTAGATCTGAATAATTCAAAACGAAATACCCATTTTAAACAAAGATCCTTTACAAAATTTTATTACTTATTATAATTTAAAAATTACTGCTAATCCACTATTCTACTACTGCTATTACTACGCCCGTTATCTTTAAATATCTTATTAATATTACTATTTTTTTCATCACAGCACATTTTTATTATCATCATATTTTATTATTTCCAATTTATTATTTTGCACGCACCTGCACCAAAACTGGGTTTCCATGGCTGGATATGTTTATATTTAAATTTAAAGAAATTTTTAGACCTAGATGGGCAGTTTGAAAAACTTTTGTTCAGCTTTGACTAAAAATTTAGGGTAGGTCTTTAATGAATGATACAATAACTTTCATTTTTAAAAAGGAAACATTAAAAAATTAGAAACATAAAACTGTTCATAAAAGGTAAAACCATTCAGAAACGGAAAAACAAATTCAAAAATTTGTGAAAAAGACCTTCCCTTTAAACCCCAAATATAGAAAAACCTTTGAAACTACTAATAGAAAAATGGGCCCATAGCATCCTTGCTCTGACCGACTAAATCAGAAAACAAAAAACGGGTTCGTTATTTCAAATTAAAATAATATATATATATAAAATTTATATTAAATATATATAAAAATTTATTAATAAATTTTATATATATATATAATAATATATAACACAACCCCCTACACTCTTTGAGAAAATCTTTACAATGAAACTATTCGAGGGTGCTTAAGAAATTTTTCTAGAATTTACGAAAAAAAACTAGGGCTTAATTTCTAAAATTTTCCGGTTTGAAAAAAACAAAAGGATTTAAAACCCCCAACGTTTACCTCCGAGATTCAGGCAACTACAAAACAGTTTTTTTTTAATCCTTTTTTTTTTTTTAGTTATTTTATTTTTTTTAAATTTTAAATAAATTTTAAAAATAAACTTGGTTATTTTAAAATTTTTACTACCCCCAAAAGCTTAAAAAAATTATTTAAAAACAAATTTAAATTTTTAAATTTTATAAAATACTTAACGTAGGAATAACCCAAAAGAATTTGGAAAAAATGGTTTTTGGTGGACTTTCTAAGGGCCGGGGTATCCATACATATCCTGCATAATCATGCCATAATTGATTTATTATCAATAGTACATCATTATTTTTTTTTCAATCAATCATGATTTTGATTCTACAATCTACTAACTCTTTGATGATTTTTATTTCTTTTTTATGATTTTTGTAGATTATGGTGACGATGATTATATATGGATGATGAGATACTGAGAGGGGTAGATATGAGAAATATCATAACCTTATCTGTAATATCATTACACACACATGGACACGCACCAAAACCCTACCACACACACACACACACACACCAAAAAAATATATTATTAAAGATTATTTTTTATTAATTAATTTTCAAATAAAAAATTATTAAATATTTAATTATATTATAAATATTTTTTAAAATATATATATATAATAAATTATATTTTTTTAATATAAATTATTTAAAATTTAAAAAAATTAAAAAAAAAAAAAAAAAAAAAAAATATTTTTTAACACGTTATTTTTTTTAATTTATTGGGTAGAAAGAAAATATTTTTAAATTTTTTTTTAAAACCTTTAATTTAAAAATACTTTATCTTTAAATTGTCATTCACAGCAATAAAATAGCAAAGTAAAATACCCAAAGGAAATCCTCTCTGAGTAATACCCGCCAAAGGCTTCGTTTTTGTATAGCCTACCTTTTCTTGATTTTTTTTAAGATTACATTTAAATGATCACAGATAAGTGATTTTGAAAGGGAGGTTTGTATAGGCGTGCTACATCTTGCGGCGGCCCTGTGTGTCTGTCTTGTTGGTTTGTATGTATTTAGAGGGGGGGAGGGAGAGGAGAAAAGAGAAGAAGAGAGGAAAGAGGAGAGAGGAAGAGAGAAGGGGGAAAGGAGAGAGAGGAAGAGAGGAGAAGGGAGAGAGAGAGAGAGAGGGGGAGGAGAGAAAGAGAGGGGGAAAAGAAAGAGAGAGAAGAGAAAGAAAGTGACAAAAAAAAAAGAAAAGAAAGATTTTCTCACATTCTTTTCTTTCTTCAAAAGTATCATCTTGTTACAAAGTTAAACATACCCGGATATAATGTGATTGAATTTAATATTTTTAAATAATAAATTTTCATTTTCCTGGCACGCTAAGAATTTGGACTGATTTATATATGGTATCACATAGTGCTTAAAAATTTTACTTGCTTTACTTTTTGGGTTTTCATTCATAAGGCCTAGAATATTAATTTTTAAAAAAAAAAACAAAAAACAAACAAAAAAATATATAATGTTTAAGACTTCGCTAGTTTTTACACGAAAGGAAACCCCACAAAGAAAAGCAGAATGGGGGGACCAAGCAAGGTTCCAATAACAGACTCAACCCCCCCGCTCAGAAAGGTTTTTTTTGGGCGAAGTCACTAACGTTTCTATTACCAAAATGCACCTTTATTATGTTAATGTTATAACCAAATAATTTTATGGAAATTTTAAATTATATACATCTTTAAAAAATTTTCAAACTCATTTTGCCCTTTCTTATAGTCTAACCTTTTAATTATTTTATTATTTTATTATCATTTTTAACTTGGAATTTATTTTTTTTTTTACTTACGTTAACAATATATACTTCTGTCTTCACTACCTGAAAATAATCTTTCGTCTTCGTTGCTCGACACTGTTTTTGTAATAAAAATTTTCCCTTTCCTTATAGTTTTTTTTTCTTTTTTGTAACCTTCAAAAGCCTTTCGGGCCCAAAGCCCTGCTTCGAAGGGGGGGGTGTGTTGTCCTGATTACAGCCCTGGCGGCTGTAACTTGGACCCGATTTCTTTTTAATTTATGATCATTAGATTTCCTCACTTTCTATTTGTTCACAAAAATTAAAATTTGGTCTAATGTACTTTAGAATGAAACAAACACCCAACACTATTATATGGTGTATATAAAATAATATAATTTTTTATATATAGATATATATATATATATTAAAAAAATTATATAATATTATTAAAAAATAAAATTTTTTATCTATATATATTAAATTTTTTATTTAATATAATATAATAATATATATATTTAATTTAAAAAAATTTTATATATATATAATTGATATAATATATATATATATATATAAAATATATATATATATAATATATATATATTTTATTTTAAATATATATATATATAAAAATTTTGGTTTTTGTTGGGGGGTTTTGGGGACCCAAAAAAACATAAATGAACCCGCTAGAGTAAAATTTAATCAAGGACATTATATTAAAAATATATTTAAAAATTAAAAATTATTCTATATAAAATATAT
Organism: Penaeus monodon; assembly: GCF_015228065.2. NCBI lineage: Eukaryota > Metazoa > Arthropoda > Malacostraca > Decapoda > Penaeidae > Penaeus > Penaeus monodon. Next base: position 17,271 of record NW_023658359.1, read on the forward strand.
TTTCCCTTAAATAAAGAATATTTATTTATCTACATTGTAATTTACATAAAGGTATTGTATATAAATTTTAAACATAGTATAATTTATAAATTTTATATATATATATAATATATATATTATATATATATTTATATATATAAAATATTTTTTTTTTTTTAAAAAAAAACCCCCCAAAACCAAACACAAAAACAAAACAATGTATATTTAAAATTTTTATAATAATATATAATATATATATTATATATTATATATAATATATATATATAAATATTTTTTTATACATACATATCATAATGTTCATATTATGATTGTATATCTAATATGTATAAACTATATTATTATTATTATCTTTATTTTAATATATATTATAATAATAAATTATATATTTAATATAATATATTAATTTATATATATATATATATATATATATATATATTTTTTTTTTTTTTGGTTTGTTTTATACACCAGACCCAAACAATTCACACACAACCACAAAAACAACAACACACAACACACAACACACACACACCACCACCACAACACACACCCACACACAAACACACACACCACCAAAAACACACACACCAACAAAAAAAAAACACAAACAAAAACCCAAAAAAAAAAAAAACAAACAAAAGCAAACCCCAAAACCCCACCACACCAAAACACACACACACCACCACCAAAACACACACACACACCACACCACACAAAAAAAAAAAAAAAAAAAAAAAAATATTATTTTAAATAATATATATTTTTTTTTTTTTTTTTTTTTTTTTATTTATGATAAAATAAAACGAAACGGTCAAAAGCTTTCCCCCCCCTCTCGGTATTGTGAAACATTCGTTTTCATTTTACATTTTCTGCAAATGTTTTTTGTTTGTGTCCGCCGGTTTTTTATCGGCACATCTTTTTTTTCCCGCCTGACTTGGGGGGTTTTCCCCCCCTGCGGCTGGAGGCAATCGGGTAAACCTTGCCCAAGGAACAGCCCGGGCCCGGTCTCAAACCCCTGAACTCAGATTACCCTCTTTTACGTCTTGGTCCGATGTCTAACCACTCGGGCCCCTTTTGGGCCTCACCTTTTAAATAAAGAATCAAAAATTACGATAAGGGGTCGTGATTAAAAAAAAATATATTTTAATTATTGAAAACCCCTGATTTTTTTTTTTTTTTTTTTTTTTTTTTTTTTTTTTTTTATCTCATTGTCTTTTCTTTTATTCCATCTGTATTGAGAAAGAAAACTCTCATCCAGCAAAAAAAATGATGATGTATAATTTTAAAAAAAAAAACAATTATGCGTTTTGAAATTTTGTGCTAAGTTAGTTGAAAAAAAAAATTTTTTTTTTTTAAAATAATATATATATTTTATTATATTTAAAAATATTATATATATATATATATATCCATTACTCTTTGCCTGCACAACGAATTCAAAGGCGAGTCGGAGCTGCAGCCGTCTTTCCTGCTCCCTACGAGGAGAGCAGCTGCTCAAAATCCCCCGCCCGAATTTTCGTCGTTTGTGCTTGAGGAATTTCTTATAGAAAAGACCCGGGAAAAAACTGAAAGGGAAAAACATCATGATGCTAATTTGTGTTTAAGTTTTTATGGTTGGGCCTCGCATCATGCGCGCACGAACAAAAAATATTTTTAAAGCGTAAAATGTGTTGTGTGGGGTGTGTGGGCAGCGTGTACGAAGCGAGGTGGGTTTTTGTATTAAAACCATTATTTATTTTATCAATCCACTGTTTTTCTATCTTTAGCGTACGTGGGGTAACCAGTACCGCTGCTAATTTCATTTCGAAATGCATCGTAACACCAGGGAATCACCACTGTATGATTTTTTATCTCAAAACACAAACTCAGCATCCAAAAAAACACAAATTTCCACAGAACACTTACGACAGGCTACCAGGGGGGGGAAAAAAAAAGCGGGGGGCATTTTAGACATAACAAATCCTGGTTCAAGCGAGTACAATTTCTCCCACGACGTTTTAAACGCAGGGAAACCCCAAAACCGCGAGATTAACTTTAAGGGCCCCCTGGAAATGTCGTCTTGTTTAAATGTTTCGCCCAACAAAACCCCAGGGGAAATCGTTTCATAAATTTTTGTAAAAAAGGGATGGGAAGAAGCAAAGGGGAAAGGGAAAAAGGGGAGGGGAACAGGGACGGGAAACGAAGAAAAAGGGATGAAGGGGTTTTCAGCAAAAAAAAGGGGTAAAAAAAAGGAGAAAAAGGGTTGATTTTTGTAAAGTCGCTTGCAAGGGAAAAGGGAAAAAGCGAGAAAGAAAAAGGGGGAAAAAAGGGAAAGAAAAGAAAAAATTAGATGAGCGCCAATTTGGGCCTTAAAAAGAGAAAAGGGAGGGGAAGAAAATGAGAAAAACCGGGGAAGAAAAGGGGCGCGAGAGAGAGAGAAATTTAGCAAAAGCTTGCCCCCAAAGGGGAGAAAGAAAAAAAAACAAGGGGGAAAAATTTTGAACGGAGGAGAGCAAAGGAAACATTTTGGGCCTAACATGCTTTCCTGAAGGAAGGGAGTAATTTAAAAAAAAGAGGAAAGTGAGAAAAAAAAAAAGTAACGGGAAAAAGGGGGAATTTAGTGGGCAAAGTAAGTCATTCCCAAAAACCTGTTTTAAAAATTTAACGAAAAAAAGGAAGGGAAAAGGGGCCCAAGTAGGGATGAAAGCTAAGAAAATTCCCAAATATTTTTTTTCCCGGGTTGAAACTGCAGGGAAAGGGGAGAGGGGGGAATTGGGGAAAAAAAGGGAGGGAAAGGGGAAAGGGTCGGTAGCGCACAAAAGTGGGGATCAGGGACTTCACAAAGTTATCTTTCTTGAAAAGGGGAAAAACGGAAAAAAAAATAAAAGGGGAAAAGGGGAAAAAAAATGGTGCAAAAAGCAGAAAAAGGGGCGCCCTCTCAAAAGAAGATTTTTTTTTTTAGGGAGAAAAAGAAAAAATAAAAAATAGGGGAAAAAACAGAAAAAAGAAAAGAGTGAGGCAAAGATCTCTTATGAAAGTTTCTTTTTGAAGGGTTTTAAAGGAGAAAAAAAGAAAGTTTAAAATTTGGGAAGGGGAAAAAGGGAAAGTAAAAAAAAGGGAAAAAAAAGGGTATCAGGGAAAAGAAAAAAAAGGGAAACATAAGGAGGACTGATAGGGAAACCCGGGCATTACGAGCCGAGAAGAAGAAAAAAAAGGGGTAGATTAAAAAAGAAAATTTTCCAGGGAAAAAGAGAAAATTCGGCGAGCAATAAATTTAAAGAAGAGAGCGCATTAAACAAAGGCTCTCTCATATTATTTTTTTTTTTGAAAGGAAAAGAAAAGGGAAAGGGGGAAAAGAAGATAGGGAGACCCGGGGGAGTGAAAAGTGTGGGGGGGGGGGGTTGACCCCAACTTTTCTCAACAAAAAGGGGGTGTCCTAGATCTACCCCAAGGGCCCGTTTTTTAGGAAAAGGGGAAAAAAGGGAGAAACACAGGGCAGAAAAACAAAGACCAGATTAAAAAGAGATAGGGACAGAGAGAAAACTCATAAAAACACAAAAGAAAAGGGATATTCATCAAGGGGAATTTTCTCAGTGGTTTTTGCCATAAAGATAGTGATACAAAAGGAAAATAAAAAGAAAAAAAAAAAAAAGAAAAAGGAAAAAGGGGAAAGGAGAAAAGAAAGGGAAAAAGGAGAAAAAAAAAAAAAAAAAAAGGGAAAGGATAATAGATAGAAAAGGGACACAAAGGAACGAAAGAGAACAAAACCCGCGAACGGCCTGAACACCACTCGGAACTCAAGAAGTTCGACTGATTGAAATTCGAATCGGGTCTGCGGCTCCGGCTATTAAACTGCAGGAAACACGCGTTTTAGATTGGGAATTTGGGAAAAGAAAAAGACGCTTTGCTTAATCTTGTACCGGGGATACAGATCCCCAAACAACACACACCAAAACACACAAAACCCACCCCCAAACAACCACACACACACACACACACACACACACACAAAAAAACAACACCCCACACACAAACCACACAAAACACAAACACAATACAAAAACCCCAACCAACCCCCCCCAAAAACACACACCAAAAAAAAAAAATTTAAAAAAAAACCCAAAAAAATAGTAGTATTTTTTAAAAAAAAGATAGATAGAAAAAAAAGATAAAAAAAATGATAGATAGATAGAAAAAATTTAGATAATAGAAAATAAAAATTTTTAAAAAAAATTATGAAAAAATTTTTTGATGGGTGAAGAGGGGAGATTTGTTGTGGTTTTGTTTTATTGGTAATGAAAAAAATTAGTTTTTTTTTGGGGAGGGTTTTGGTGTGTTTTTTGGTGTGTGTGTGGTATGTATGTGTGCAGCATTTATCTTTTTATGTTTTATTTTGTTGCGCCGTAATGTAAAACTACATTTTTTTAAAAAACTAAAAACAATTTTATCGTTTAAATTAAAAGAAGGTAAACATACAAAGTATAGATAGGGTGATATGGCTTTTATTTCGAAAAATTATCAAATCTTTTCTGTGGGGCCATCATGTTCTCAGGCACTAAATTATGATCAAGGTTTTATATTTTTTATTTAAAATCTATCATCATTTTATAATAAAGGGAAAAAAAATGATTTGTTGACGTCCAGCCAACATGTTCATTTTCACAGAATTTTTACTTCTAGGAATTGCCATTAATGAGAAATATATCCTTTTACCAATTTAACTTTTGCTCCACAAACCACCGCACGTTTTAAATTATAAGATGAAATAAACATAAGATCAACTAGGATACCTACACACACGCAAACCACACCCACACACCCCAACACGTTATAATAATATATAATATAATTTAAAATATATTAATATATATATATAAAAATATATAATATAATATATATATAATATAATAGTATGTTTTTATGTTGTATTATATATAATATAATATATATATCTATATATAAAATATATAATATTATATAATAATATAATTATATATGTATATATATATTAAATTTAATATAATTATATTATATAAAAATTTAATATAATAATATTATTATATAATATTATATATTATATAACACCCACACAACACACACACACACAAACCCCCACCCACCACCACCACCACCACCACCCACGACCACGCAGCACGCACGCAGCACCACACAACACCCCTCTCCTAAAAGAATGGCATCTCCCCCACCCGCTTACACTATGTACCCGCGAGTGAAAAGGGAACAACAGCAGAAAAAGACAAATGTTTTAAACATTGCATATAAAAGCCCCCATTGTGGCTTTGTTTTCCTTCAGCATCACTGTAGATCTACAGCTGCGAACACGGGTCAACTATGGAGAAATTTAACGGGCCCTAAAGTCGATAAAAATGATTTGCAAAAATTGCCTGGGTTAGGGAACACCCAAAAAAAAAACAGCTTCATTCCCCAGCGTTTTTATGAATAAGTAAAAGCAAAGGTACTTCATAAAACCCTTCAAAAAACTTTTCCAAAACGCTTAGTCCAGTTAGTTCTAAAAAAGCAAAACAAAAGCCGTTAACCTACTTTTAACCCAAAAGTATGAGTTAAGTCTTGAAACTTATAATTTTTTTTCCCAAAATTTTAAATGATCCCAAATTTACATGGATTTTTTTTGGGGTTTTTTTCATTCTTTTTTTTCCCCCCAAAAATTTTTTTTCTTATTTTTTGGCTGGGAAAAAATTTTGGGCTCTGTAAGAAATTAAAAAATATCTCCATGTCAAAATCTTTCGTTGCTTCTGCATGATGCCATAAAAAACCCTAGGTTTCAAATACTTTTTACTGTTACTCGTAACCTCTTCATTTTGGAATATCTCATTCTCCCCCCTTACCTATGAATCATGTCCCCTGATAGCAAGGGTTACTCTCGAAGTCCACATTTGCACACCCAAAAATTGTTCGGATTTTTACAATTCATTTTTTATAAAATCTTCTGGGGGTGCAGAGCAGTATATCGGGGTTTTTTGCTTGTGACATCAGGAGACGCCCCCCACCCCCGACATCCAAGGCGGGGGTCCCCACTCCCCAGGCCGCCCTCCGCCGCCAAAAAGCAGCCGTCAAAACCCAAAAACCCCGCGCATCCCCCCCCCCCCTCTTGTTGAAAACGCAGCGGGGCTCTCCCCCTGAGGGCCAACACGTGCAGCAAAAAACTGGCGCTGGTCCTAGGTTTTTGGCGGCGCCCCCCCGTTCCCCTCCTTTGGTTTGGCTTAGGGGCCTCGTCCCCTAAAGCACCAGTCGGGCCGCGAATACTTGCAGCGCTTCCCAAAATCGAAAAGAAGGGGGGAAGAAGGCGCCACGAAGGTCCCACCCCCCAGAAAAGGGGGAACCCCGAAAAAGGCCCCACACCCCCAAAGTCACGCCGCTCAAAGTCCGGAAGGGCCCCTTCTGGAGCCGTAGCCCCCTTTTTTCGATCCGAAGAAAGGAAAAGAAAAAGCAACTTTTGAAAAGGGGGGGGGATCTGAAGTGGAGGTCGCGCGAGCCGGGGGGGGTGGGGGGGAAGGGGGCCGGAAAGGGGCCCCCCTTTTTGCCCCCTTTTTTTTTCGCTGTGTGTGTTCTCACAAAAAAGCGTTTTCCCTTTTTTAAAAAAAAAATAAATAATTTATTTTTATTTATATTTTTTTTAATTTTGGAAAAAATTAAATAATTAAATTTAATTTTAAAATTTATTTTTAAAAATAAATTTTAAAATAAAATTTAAAAGGAAAAGGGTATTGGGGAAAAATTTTTAAAATTTTGTTTAAAAATTTTTTTTTTTAAAAATTTTTAAATAAGGAAAAGGGGGGGGGGGAAAGGGGGGGAAGGGGGGGACCCGGGGGGCCGGTGAAAGGATCATCAAATGCACGCGGCAAAAAATTTTTTAATTATATTTTTTTTTAAAATATTTATTTACCCCCCTTTTTTTTAACCCCAAATTTAAACCCAAAAAGAATGGGAATATAAAAAAACCCAAAAAGGAAAATTAATTAAAAAATATTAATATGAAAAAACCCCTTTTTAACAAAATGGGGGTTTTAAATTTTAAATAAAAAATTATTTTATATTTTTTTTAAGGGGGGTTTTTGATTTACCTAATTTTTGGGGGAAGGCCCCCAAAAGG
>NW_023658360.1:0-24374 GCF_015228065.2 Penaeus monodon
GGGCCCCCCATTTTTTCCACGGAGATTTGCCGGTTTTTCCTTTTTTTTTTTTTTTTTAGGAAATCATTCTCTCTATTTATCCGGAGTTTTGGGACCACACTGATTTGGCCTGGTTTTTGGCCACCCGGGTGGCTTTTTAGGCAATCGAGGGGGAATTTCCCTTTCCCCTTGGGGGAACAACGCACCGGCCGGTGCCTCGAACCCTCAACTCAACGGCCGCGTGTCCGCCTTTTTTCGGTGTTTAAACCACTCGTCCCCCAAAGGCCTTTAAAAGGGCCCTGTCTCCCCAAGGACTTTTAAAACGTTCAGGGTTTTTCCATGTTTTTCTTGGAAATTTAAAAAGGGGAGGGGTTTTTGCCATTGCCTTCCCCCCGGGTTTTTTTTATGGGAGTCACCATTTTCTATTTCCCGGGTTCTGGGTCCGTCCCCCGACTTTGGGCTGGTTTTCCCCCAAAACAGGGCTGGGCCTTAGGAAGATGATATATGAATTTTGAATATTATACCCCTTTTTTTTTTTTTTTTTTTTTTTTTTTTAAAGTGCCCTGTCCTCAAGGCCCTTTTGGCGATCGGGTTTTCCCCTGATTTTCCCTTGGGGCAATTTTAGGCGTTTTTTTGGGCCCGTTCCCTTTTTCCCCCGGTGTTTTTTTTTGGGTCACCTTTCTCTATTTCCCCCCGCTAGCGGCTTTCCCCCGGATACGGCCGGGAAAGGAAATCGGGGTTGAATTTCCCTTTGGGCCCAAAGGGGAACAACGCGCCGACGGGTTGACTCAAAAAACCCTTAAAACCTCAGATTGCCCGTCGTGACAGTCTTGGGGTCCAAATTCTCAAAACCCTTTTCGGCCCCCCGCGGCCTTAAATAAAGAAAAAATTCTTTTTAAACACAAAATAGTTTCCCGGCTATTAGCAACCCCAAAAAACGGTGTTTTCACAGCTAGGGAAATCGCGCTCCCTCGCACTCCTGAACTGGGCCCAAACAGGGGGGGCTTTTCGGGGCTGGCACTCCCACAAAACTGTGCCTTTCCCCTGACTTCACGGGGGAAAGTCATCCTCTCGAAAACAGCCCCCTAAAAAAGAGCGGGGAGGCCAGGCATTTTCGCCTTCGGTTTTCATGGGGGTTTTTCGGAAAGGGGCACGCCCCAGTTTTCCCCCCCCCTCAGGGTGTCTGGCTTCTTCATGGGTTTTGTGGCTCTCCCCCGCAGCGGGAGAAACCCAAGTCGAGAATGTGGACGGGCGCCAGGTTTTCCTCGGGATCTAGCTTTTTGGGGTTTCCGTTGTCCGGGGGTTTCAAGTCCCCAGTGGACGACACCCGCTTTTGGTTCCTCCTAGGGACTCATAATCACGCGGGAGCCCGGCGAGGATTTTGCCCCCAGCCCATACCCCCCCGGGTTTTTGTCTCCCTTTTTATCCATGTATCCCAGGGGGATCGTCGGCGCCCGGGAAAGGTCTTGAAAAGCGCAGGGGGGCTCGGGGGAGAAAAAAACTTGAAAAAATTGCTGAAAAGAGATTGGGGATAGGAAAGGGGTAGGAAAGAAGGGGGAAAAGGCAAACCCCAAACCCAAAAACTGACTAAACATCAAAGTATTTGCGGTTTTTCGATGGGACCCAAAAAGGAAAGAAAAGCGCAAAATCGGTTGAGTGGGCGAAGGATGGTTTAGGGTCCAAGGGGGTCTCAAAATAAACATAAAACCCTTATTGATGATGATTACATATATATAATAATATATATATAAAATTAATTTTTATATATTTTATAATTATATATATATATATATATTAAAAAAATTAAAAAATATATGTTTTGTAAAGGGATTTTTGTTTTTTTTATATATAATATATACCAATATAAAAACATTTTATCTTCCCCCGGTGCCCCTTTCCCCAAGGACGTTTTGGGGAAACATGGATTTCCCCTTTTTCTGTCTTTTTTTGGTCTTCAAAAAATTTTTCCCTTTTCCCTTATACTCGTCCATCTACTTATCTTGGGTTTTATAAGGTTGGGTCTTTGTCTGCCCCCCGCCCCTTTGTTTTTTTCCCCTCTTGCTTTCAAAGCTAAGATTTTCTAACCTCTTCCTTTCGCATTACCCTGTCCAAAAATTCTTTTTTCGGAAAGTTTCTTTTAGAAAAAACCTTTATTTATTAAATCCTAAACACGTGTATATATGTTTAAAATATAAATATATTATTATATTAAAATATATAATATATATAAAATATATTTTATATATTTTAAAATATATAATATATATATATATATCCATAAAATAATATAAGGGGTTATATAATAGCAAAATATATTTATATATATTATATATATATAATATATATAATTTTATAGATATTTAAATATATAATTTTAAAATAATTATTTATATATATAAACATATTTAATACGTGATGGAAAAAGGGTTTTTTTCACCCAATCCCCAGAGACCGGGTCGGGTTTAGGAGCTACTCGGCTTGGGGTGGGGAGCCACTAAAGAAGGGGCCGAAAAACTCCCGGGGAGTAGGAGGGGGAGCTTAAACGATGACGAGTTTAGTCCCAAAAGAGACCGAAAGGGCAGACCGAGGACCCAAACCTGAGGAGGGCCGAGGAGTTTCCGAGGACCCAGCCGAGGGGCGAGACCCAAAAGGGGGAGGCCCGGGGGTTTCCCGGGACGGGCCGAAAGGGCGAGACCGGGGGAGGAGGGCCTGGGTTTCCGGAGGGCCCAAACCCGGGGCGAGAACCCGGGGGTTTTCCCAGGACAGAAACCCGGGGAGGGGCCGAGGGGGGAGACCGGGACGAGAAACCCGGGGCCCAGACCAGGACGAGCCAGGAGGGTTTTCCCAGGACGGGGGACCGAGGGGCGAGACCCAGGAGGAGGGGGAGGAGGTTTCCGAGGACCCAACCCAGGGCAGACCCGAGGAGGAGGCCAGGAGGGTTTTCCCCGGGGCGAGACCCGGGGCGAGACCGAAGGGAGGTTTTTCCGGGGGACCCAGACCGAGGGGGAGACCAGGGCGAGACCCCAGGACGAGGAACCCGGGGGGGAACCGAGGACGAGACCGAGGGGGTTTCCGAGGACGGACCCAGGACGAGACCGGGAAAAGGGCCCAGGGGTTTTTCCCAGGAAAGAGACCCGAGGACGAGACCGAGGGGGAGGGCCCAGGAGTTTCCGAGGACAGGGCCGAGGACGAGACCGAGGAAAGGTTTTTCCCAGGACGGGCCGAGGAGGAGGGGCCCAGGATTTTTTTCCGGGGGACGACCGAGGAAAGGGGCCCAGGAAAGGGTTTTCCCAGGACAGACCGAGGGCGGAAACCCAGGAGGAGGGGGGGGTTTCCCGGGTGGGCGAGACCGGGGGGAGGGGGGGGCCCGGCCGGGGGGTTTCCGAGGACGAAAAACCGAGGGGGAGGGGCCCAGGAGGTTTCCGGGACGGGACCGAAAGGGGGTTTCCCCCGGGCGAGACCGAGGGGGTTTTCCCCAGGGAACCCCCAGGGGGGAGACCGAGGAAGAGACCGAGGCGGAAAACCCAGGACAACCGGGGGGGGGTTTCCGAGGACAGACCGAGGGGGGGGGGAGGGGCCCAGGAGGGTTTCCGAAGGAAAGAGACCGAGGACGAGACCGGGGGGGAGGAGGCCGAGGGGTTTTCCGAGGACGAGACCGAGGGCGAGACCGGGGCGAAAAACCGAGGACAGACCGAGGGGGGTTTCCGAGGGCGAGCCCCGGGCGGGAAACCGAAGGAGGTTTCCAGGAAAGAGACCGAGGGGGGGGGAAACCCAGGGCGAGACCGAGGGCGAGACCGAGGGCGAGACCGGAGGGGCGAGACCGGGGGTTTCCGAGGAAAGGACCGAGGGGGAGGCCGAGGAGGTTTTTCCCAGGACGGACGGGACGAGACCCAGGAGGAGGCCAGGAGGTTTTCCCAGGACGAACCAGGACGAAAACCGGGGGGAGGGGTTTTCCCCAGGACCCGGGCCGAGGACGGACCGGGAGGAGGGCCCAGGAGGGTTTTTGAGGACGAAACCGGGGGGACGAGACCGGGGAGGTTTTCCGAGGAAAGAACCGGGGGCGGGGCCCAGGGCCCAGACCGGGGGGACGAGACCCGGGGAGGGGTTTTCCCAAAGGGCAACCGAGGAGGAGGGGGCCCAGGGGGTTTCCCGAGGGGACAAACCGAGGGGTTTTTCCCCCGGGGGACGAACCGAGGGGGAGACCGAGGGGGAGAAGAGGGCGAGACCGAGGCCCAGACCGGGACGGGCCGAGGGGTGAGGCCCCAGGAGGTTTTTCCAGGGCAAAACCCCAAGGGGGAGGGCCCAGGGGGTTTTTTCCCAGGACGAGAAACCGAGGACGAGACCGAGGGGGAGGCCGGGAGGGTTTTCCCAGGACGAAAACCTTGGGGGGGGGGGGGGGACGAGGACCGGGGGAGGTTTCCGGGAAAAATCGGACCCAGGGCGAACCCCAGGGCGGAAACCCCAAGGGCTAAAACCGAGAAGGAGGCCGAGGAAAGGTTTTTTTCCGGGGGCGGCCGGGGGACGGCCGAGGAGGGGGTTTTTCCCAGGACGAGACCGAGGGCGAGACCGAGGGCGAAAAACCGGGGAGGGTTTCCGAGGACGAGAAACCGGGGGGAGGAGGGGCCCAGGGGTTTCCGAGGACGAGACCGAGGACAGACCCAGGGGTTTTCCGAGGCGAGACCGAAGGGGGAGACCGAGGGCGAGACCGGGGGGGCGAGGGCCGAAAGGAACCCCAGACCGAGGAGAGACCGAGGAGGAAAGGGCCGAGGAGGGTTTTCCCCGGGGCGAACCGAGGAGGCCCCAGGGGTTTCCCAGGGGCGAGACCGAGGACGAGGGCCGGGGGAGGGGCCGAGGAAAGGGTTTCCCCAGGCCCAGACCGAGGGGGAGGCCGAGGAGGTTTCCGAGACGAAAAACCCAGGAGAAACCCAGGGGGTTTTTCCCAGGACGAGACCGAGGGGAACCGGGGGAGGTTTCCGAAGGACGAGACCGGGGGGGAGACCGAGGGGGGAGCCCGGGACGAGACCGATGAGGAGGCCCAGGAGTTTTCCCGGGACGGGCCCCAGGACGAGACCCGGGGGGTTTTTCCCCCAGGACGAAAACCGGGGGGGGGGGCAGACCGAGGGGGAGAAACCCAGGAGGTTTTTTTCCCAGGACGAACCGGGAGGAGCCGAGGGGGTTTTTTGAGGACGAACCGAGGACGGGGAAACCCAGGAGGTTTTTTCCCAGGACGAGGGCCCGGGGCGAGACCGGGGCGGACCCCAGGGCGGACCCGGGAAAGAACCGGGGGACGAGACCGAGGGGGAGGCCCCGGGGGGTTTCCGAAAGGGCGAGACCCAGGGGGGGAGGCCGAGGAGGGTTTCCGAGGACGAGACCGAGGACGAGACCGAGGGGGAGACCGAGGAGGTTTCCGAGGCGAATCGGGGACGAGACCGAGGGTTTCCGAAGGGCGAGACCGAGGGCGAGACCGAAAGGGCGAGACCCGGGGGGTTTTCCGAAGGAAAGAACCGAGGGGGGCCGAGGGGGTTCCCAGGAACCCAGACCGAGGGAAAGAGACCCCGGGGGGTTTCCGGGACGAGAAACCCAGGGGGGAGACCGGGGGCGAGACCGGGACGAACCGAGAGGTTTCCGAGGAACGAGACCGAGGAAAGGGGGCCGAGGAGGTTTCCGAGGGACAGACCCAGGACGAGACCGAGGGGGTTTCCGAGACGAGACCGAGGGGGCGGACCGAAATGCGAACCAAGGGCGAGGGCCCAAAAGGGGGAGACCGAGGACGAACCCCGGGAGGTTTCCCATGGAACGAAAACCGAGGAGGAGGGGGGAGGGGGTTTCCCAAAGGGCAGACCGAGGAACCGTGAGGAGGTTTCCGAGGAGAGACCCAGGGGGAAAAACCGAGGGCCCAGACCGAGGACGAAAACCCCCGGGGGGAGACCCCGGGGGACCAACCGAAGAGGTTTCCCGAGGAAAGAGACCGGGGGAGGAGGCCAGGAAAGGGTTTTCCCCAACGAGAAACCCGGGAAAGAAAACCAGGAGGAGGCCGGGAGGTTTCCGGGGGACCCAGACCGAGGCGAGACCGAGGGGGGTTTCCGAAGGGCGGACCGGAGGGCGAGACCCGGGGGGCGAACCCAGGCCACGAACCGGGGGGGCGGAAAACCCAGGGGGGCGAGACCGAGGGGTTTTCCGGGGCGAGACCGAGGGCGAGGCCGAGGAGTTTTCCGAGGGCGGACCGGGGGACGGGGACCGGGGGTTTCCGAAAGGGCGGGGACCGAGGGCGAGACCGGGGGGCGAACCGAGGAAAGAGACCCAAGGCCCAGACCAGGGCGGGCCGAGGAGGGTTTTCCCAAGGGCGAGGGCCGAGGAGGAGGCCCCCGGGGGAGGTTTTTTCCCAGGCGAGACCCAGGCGAACCGAGGAGGAAAGGGCCGGGGGAGGTTTTTTCCCAGGACGAGACCGAGGACGAACCGAGGGGGAAAGGGCCCAGGAGGTTTTTCCCAGGCGAGACCCGGGGGGAGACCGAGGCGGGGGAAACCCGGGAAGGGGGCCCGGGGGGTTTTTCCGAGGAAAGAGACCGAGGGGCGAGAACCCCCAGGAGGAGGCCGAGGAGGGTTTTCCCAGGACGAGACCGAGGCCGGAGGGCCCAGGAGGTTTCCGAGGACGAGACCGAGGAGTAGGGGCCCAGGAGGGTTTTTGAGGGCGAAACCGAGGGGCGAGAAACGAGGACAACCGGGGAGGAAAGGGCCCGGGGGCCCACGGACAAAACCCCCCGGGGGAGACCGGGGGGAGGATAAACGATTTTCGTGCCCAGGGGAGAGTGAGGAACCCCACTGAGGAGACCCCGGGTTTTGAGACCGGGGGAGAATCCGAGGGCGAAACCGGGGGAATCCCGAAGGGGCAGTCGGGGGGAATCCGAAAGGGCGAGACCGAGGAGGAATCCCAGGACAGATCGAGGAGGAATCCGGGGGACGAGAAACCCGGGGGGAAACCGAGGACAGAAACCCCGGACGAGACCGCGGACACGGGCGTCCCCAAGGGCGTCAAACCCGGGAACAGACCTTTTTTTGGTGATCAGGGGGAAACGTGCGAAACCCCAGGGGCCATGGGTTTTTCCTTGGGGTTGTTTCACAAAGAAAACTACAATTCAATAAACATGGGTGTGAAACCCCCAGCCGCTCAAACATGAGTTCTATAAAACCCTTGAAAAAAAAAAAAAAAAAAAAAAAAAAAAAAAAAAAAAAAAAAAAAAATATATTTATATATATAAATATATACATATATAATATATTTAATTAATTATAGAACGGGCTTCCACCCAGGGGCAGGCAGGAAACGGGGTGAATTTCCTTCCCCAAAGGGAACAACGCGAGGGCCCGGTGACTCAACCCTCGAAACTCAGACTGCCTCGTGAAGTCTTGGGTCCAACGCTCTAACCACTGGGCCACCGGGCCCTATTTTAAAATTATATTTATATATTTTATAATATATAAAGTATATATAATATATATATTTTAAAAATTTAATATATATTATATTTTATATACTCTCTCCACTTCACCATCGCAGCCCGCAAAATCTTTGTGTTGTCCCCTCAGTCCTGTCCCCGGCCCGCCTCTTCCCTGCTTTCCCCCCACCCTCCTGTCAGCAAGTTTTTTTCAAAAACCCCCACTTCTCATCAACCCAAGTTCCTCCTGTTCGACCCAAACACCGGTCTCCCAATTCATTTTTCTTTGCACCCATCATCGTTTTCTTCTCTGTCCGCCAAACGCGCACTCGTCTGCAACACCACTTTCAAAAAATTACCTCCCCCCCGTGTATTTTTTTCAGCACCCCAAAAACTCAAACAAAAATGAGGGCCAAAGGGGAAAACTAATAAATTTCAACCCCCCAAACTCCGTCCCAAGGCAATGTTTCCCGGTCCTTCCGGGATGCTACCTGAGAGAAAACCGTGCACCCTTTGGAAAAGGGAAAATTCTTCCCTTTTATTTTTCCGGTGAATCTTTCATATGTATTGTTAAAACACTTCAAGAAATTTGGACCCCTTTCCCCTTTTTCCAAAACCATTTCATTGTTTTGTTCATGTCCACCCTTTTAAAACTCCCGGGTTTTACCTTCGAATTTTCTGACCCTGGGGTTTTCCCGGGAAATAAAAAAAAAACCACCCTTTTGGGGCTTGTTTTTCTAATTTTTAATCTAGTATTTTGTTGTAGTTCATTTTGGATACGCTGGCAATAAAAAAATTTTATCATCACTCCCCTCAGATTTGATATTTTGTATCCCCCCCAAAAATCCACAGTTCTTCAAATTTCCCTCTAAAAACCTCTCTTTTTTTGGGTTTCAGAATAAAAGTTAAAGGGGTGCGGAGACAGAATGCAACCCTCTCGCACTCCTTTTTTTGACTTCAAATCATTCGGGTTAAAACCCATAATGGTTCTTCCCAGCACTTGTTGTTGGCCCTACATGGCTTTTATTGGGTGGTTTATGTTTTTTTTGGATACTTCATATGGGTTCATTTTTAATTCCAGAGGATATCGTGATCAACGTATAAACTTTCACATAACGTTTTGAAACCCCAAGGTAGGATCTCATCAATAACGGTATCCTCATTTTTTGAGCAGCCGGGGGAAACCTCTCCCCACCCTTTCGCCACTAACCCTTGATCTTAGGGTTTTCTTTCCACTTGTCCCATCGACAGCCCGAAAATATCTTTGATATTGCCCGCTCGGGTCTTGTCTTCGTTTCCCTCTTCCTCTGTTTCCTATCACCATCCCTGTCAGCAAGTCTTTCTAAATATTTTTACTTCTCATCACTTTAACTAAATTTTAAATTTCCTCCTGTTAAAGATGTCCAACAGCCGTCTTTACAATTTTTTTTTTCTCAACATTTCCATTATTTCGTCTTCTTCTCTGTCCAGTTAAACGTAGTACTCCCCTTTTAACCCCACTTTTTCAAAACTATTTTTTTTTTCTTGTCTATCTATTTTCAAAAACCCCAAACCAAAAACCATATGATGAAATTTGGGAAAACTAATTGTTCAAAAACCTCAGCTTTTTCCGAAAGGTAATCTTCGGTCTTTCCAGATGTTTTGAGAGCAACGTGGCTTTTTTTGGAAATGGTATTTTTTCTTTTATCTCCGGTAACCCTCAATTTATTATTTTTAAAAGGTTTCCAAGTAATAACTTTTTCACTTTTCAAAAACCTTTCCATTGGGGGGAACATGCCCCTCATTGTTCAGCCCTTAGTTTTCTTGGTATTAAAGAAACAACCCCGCCTTTTCGCTTGCTTCTCTAACTTTTCTAATTGTTTTGTAGTTCAGTGATACTCCCGGGCAATTAAAAACTTATCATCGGCGTACCTTAGATTTGATATTTTGTACCCCCTCCCATTTTACATTTCCCCTTCAAAATTTCTCTAGAGCACCTCTCATAATTGTTTCGAATATATGTTAAGAGGGGGCGGGGGACGAATGAAAAACCTTGTCATACTCCTAGTTTGACTTTAAACCCTTTCTGTTAACCCTAAGGGGTTGGGGCCCTTACAGTTGCTTGTTTTTGGGCATAAAATGGCTTTTTTTTAATTTGCATGATGTTTTTTGGCATTTTCATATCGTTCATGTTTTTTCCAGAGGATATCGTGGGGAAGAAATAAAAAATTTTTTAACACTCTCCCAAAAAACTTTAGAAAACCATCCCTCCCCAAGTTTAAAAAGAAATCAGGGGAGACCTCAATCCCAAAAGTGGGGGCAAAAAGGATCAAAAAAATGACACCTTTTGGAAAATTTGGGCCCTTTGGGAGATATAAATAAAAGGGGTTTAAAGATTTTTTTGAATTCTGTAGTACAAAAAATCTAGTTAACCCAAATACATTTTTCCCAAACCCCCACCCAAGACCTTGTACCCCGGGGTTTTTTCACCAACAAAACAAAAACTTCTGCTTTTACACCCGGATTTGGGAAAACCCTCCTGGGTTTTGGTTCCTTATGGCCCCCAAAAGCAGCGATCTCAACCTTGACCCTCAAGAAAACCCACGCTTTGCATTTACCAGCTTTTTTAAGGGCCCGGGAAACCCCGGACTTACTTTTTATATATTTTATATATATATAGTATTAATTATAATTTTATTTATATAAATATTTTATAATACAACTTCTTCTTTTAAAGGGAGGTTTCCCTTTTCTTTAGGGGCCGTGGGGCCCAGCATGTAAATTAATTGTATTTTCATGTTTTTTATTTTTTTTTGGAAATGAGTACGGGTAGGGTCCCCAATTTTCCCTTTTCCCCGGAGAGTGCCCCTTTTTTCCTTTTTTTGGGAATCATTCTCTCTATTTTATCCGGGCTTGGGGCCAACCTTGGCTTTGGGTGGCTTGGCCCCCCTGGTTGGGAGGCTCAAAGGGGAAGTTCCTTTTCCTAAGGGAACCCCGCGGCGGGCGGTGACTCGAACCCCCCAATTCAGAGTTTCCGTCGGGGACAGGCTTGAGTCCCAAAAGCTCTAACCCCTTTTTGGCCACCGGGGGCCTTTAAAATCATTGGGGGTTCCATGAATTTTTTTCTTAAACCCAATTTTGAGGGGGTTTTGGGTTTTCCATTGCCTTCCGCCCGGTTTTTTTTAAACAGTCCCCTCTCTATTTTCCCGGCCCCGACTTGGCTGGCTTGGCCCCCCCAGTGGCTTGGGGGCCCAAACGAGATGAAGTTTTTCCCTTTCCCAAGGGAAACAAAGCGCCGGCCGGGGACCCCGAAATCCCCGAAACTCCGATTTCCCCTCCCTGACAGTCTTGAGTCCGAAAGCTCTAACCCCCTTTTTGGGACCCCCAACCCGCGGCCCCCATATAAACACCCAACATTTTAAAAACCCCACAAAACACACACACACCCCACACACACACACACACCCAAAACACACCACCCCACATAATATATTATTATTTTTATATATATTTTATATATATATATTAATTTTATTATTAAAGCAAATCGAGTTGAGTTTGGGGAAGGATGGGGGAGAGGGCCCCCACGGTGCTCAAACCCCTGATAAAAACCCTTTTTGATGATGATTATATTTAAAAATATATTATATATTTTATATATTTTATTATAATATATTGATAAATTTAAAAATTTAAAGTTTTATATGTGTGTATATTTTAAAAAATGTGTATATATAATATATATATATATATAAAAAATAAAATTTTTTTTTTATTAATCGCAGGGGGGGTGGGCCCTGCTTGGGGGGTTTTTCCCTTTTTCCACACCTCCCGTTTAAAATTTTTAAATAAATCAAAAAATACAACCTTTTTTGGGAAAGCAGCGTTTCCCACCCCCCCTTTTTTAAACCCCAATGCCCGGTTTAGCATTTCGGGGGGTTTTTTTTTCCCCTTCCATTAGGGGTCTTTTTCCCAGAACAGGGGGAATTCTTTGGAAAAAAAAAGAATTAAAAAAAGGGGCAAAAATAAATTGGTTTAAAAAATTGAAAGGGAAAAGGTTTTCCCAAAATTTTTCAAAAATGGGAAACCCCCTGTGTAAAAGCCAAGAAAAAAAGGGTTTTCCCCTTAAAAAACTAAAAGTTAATTTGTAAACAATAAATAAAAAATATAAAAATTTAAAGGAAATTAAAAAATATATATATATATATATATATATTTTTTTTTTTTTTTTTTTTAATTTTTATTTTGGCGCACACAAGTCCCATTGGTCGTGGTCTTTTCCCCCCCCATCCCCCAGGGGTTTGGGGGGTTATTATTTTAAAAATTTTTGGGGGCCCCCGAAATGAAACCGGGGGCCCCCCCACAGCCCGGTCCCCGCCGGGAAAAGGGGGTGACTCAATTAAAAAAAAACCCCCGGGGCCCCCGGCAAAACCCCTTAAATTTCGAAAAAAAGGGGTCCATATAAAATTTTTTTAACAAATTAAAATTCTCGAAAAAAAAAAAAAAAAAAAAAAAAAGAAAGGCGGGAAAAGGAAGGAAACCCCCCCCTTAAAAAAAGGATTGGAGTGGTTAAACCTGAAAAACCCTCCCCCGGGGTTAAAATTTTTTTTTCATTTTTTAGGGTGCCCCCGATTAAATTGGGGTTTTTTTGTTTAAAAAGGGATTGGGGGGGAGGGCCCAGTCCCGGGGGCCCTTTTTTGAGTAAAAACATTCTTTTTATAGGGGGCCATTTTTCTTTTAAAAATAATAGTTTTTTTTATTTTTAAAAATTTAAAAATATATATTAAATAAAAATTATAAAATATTTTTAATATTTGTTTTAAAGATTTATTAAATTTTTTTTAATTTTTTAATTTAATAATATTATTATTAAAAATAAGAAATTAAGTTTTAATTTAAAATTGTTTTTTTTATATTTTATATTTTATTAATATATATATATATATTATATATATAAAAATTTTTTTATTTTTAAAATTTATTTTATAATATAAATTTTATATATATTTTTTTTTTTTTTTTTTTTTTTTTTTTTTTTTTTTTTTTTTTTTTTTTTTTTTTTTTTTTAAACCCCTTCCAAGGAAAGTTAATGGATTTCCTGTTTTTTCTGGATTTTTAGCGTGGTTTCCGTTCTTTCCCCCGGGATCGGACACCCCTCTCTATTTTTACCCCGGTCTGGGCCGCACTGACGGGGTGGGTTGCCACCCCGGGCCAGGGGCAAAAGGGGAAGTTCCGCCAAAGGGAAAAACGCGCCGGCGGGGACTCGAAATTTCCAATTGCCGTCGGCAAAGTCTTGATCCATGCTTAACCCCTCGGGGCCCCCGCGGCCTTATATATATTATATATTTATATATATTATATATATTATTATGAATTTTTTTAAAAAAAAGAAAAGATTCGATTCAAAGAATAATTTGAGTGTATTACAATAAAGGAAAAAGCCCCGGTTGAATGGTTTTAGAAAAAATTAGAAACCTTTTCCTCAAATCAACCTTTATTGTGAGATATTTTTTTTCTACCTTATTTTAACAGTTAAATATATAATTTTATTTAAATATTATTTTTTTTTATTATTTTTTGTTTTTTTTTTTTTTTTATTAATTATATATTTAATAATTTTAAATTTTTTTTTCCCAAAATAATAATATAAAAAATATAATTATATATATATTTAAATAAATATATATTTTTTAATTTTTTTAAAAATTGGGAAAAAAATTTTGGGCCCCCATACTTCCAAAAATCCCGTACAAAAATCTTTGGGGCCCGGGGGGAAAAAACCTTTTAAAAAAAAAAAAAAAAATAGAATTTAAAAATTTTTTAAAAAAAAAAATTTTTTTTTTTAAATAATTTTTTTAAATTTTAATGTTTACCCTCTTTTTTTAAAAACCCCTTATTTTTTAAAAATTTTTTTTGGTTTTTGGGGGGGGGTTTTTTTTTTGGGGTTTGTTTTGGTTGGTTTTTGGGGGGGGGTTTTTTTTTTTTTGGGGGGTGGGTTTTTTAATTTTTTAAAAAAAAAGGGGTTTGAAAAAAAATTTTTTTTGAATTTTTACAATTGTTTGGGGAAAAACCCCACTTTTTTTTCAAAAATTTTTTAAATGGTTCCCTTTACCCCAAAAAAAAACCCAAAAAAATTTTCCCCCCAAAATGTTTTTCACAAAAATTTTTTTTATTTTCTATTGTAATATAAAAACCCAAAAAAAAATTTCCCCTTTGAAAAAGTAATTTTGCAAGGATCTATCCCCCAACGCTTTAAATAATATATGTTTTATAAAAAAAAAAGAAATTTTTTTATATTTTTTTTTTTTTTTTTTTTTATTTTTTTTTTTTAAAATTTCTTTTCCCGGTACTGATAATTTGGGGTTTATTTTGGGGGGACGTTGGTCCCTTTTCTCCAAACAAAAAAAGAAAAAAAAGAAAAACCCCCTTTTTTCCCTTTTTTTTAAAAAGCCTCAAAAAGCTAATTTTCATTTAAATTTTTTTTTCCCTTTTCCCCCCCGCCCCCAATTTAAAAAGAAAAAAAAGTTTAAAGGAAAAAAAAAAAAACCCCCCCAAAAAAAAAATTTTTTTAAAAAATTTTCCCAAAAAACAAATTTAAAAAATTTTTTGGGTTTTAACCAAAAACCCCATATTTTCCCCAATTTTTTTTATATTTATTTATTTTATTTAAAATTTTTTTTTTTTTTTTTTTTTTTTTTTTTTGGTTTTTCTTTTCCCCTTTTTTTCTCCCCCCCCCGGGGTTTTTTTTTTTTTTTCCCCCCCTTTCCCCCCCTTTTTTTTTTTCCTTTTTTTTTGTTTTTTTTTTCCTTCCCCCCTTTTTTTCCCCTTTTTTTTTCCCTCTTTCCCCAAAATTCTTCTTATTTTTTTTTTTTTTCCCCCCTTTTTTACCCCCCCACTTTCCCCTTTTTCTTTTCCCCCTTCCCCCTTAAATAATGAAATACGGTAAAATGAATTTTCAATAATTTTTTGATAACAAGTGGCATCATAATTTTTTACTTTTTTCCCCCCCGAAATTTTTGCAGGGTATTCCCCGCTGACGCTCGGATGGGCCCCTTCTTTTTGGGCTTCCCTCCCCGGATCCCTTTTTTCCAAGTGTTCTTTCTTTCCTTTTTCCTTTCCTTTCACCCTCTCCCCTTTCCCCCTCTCTTTCCCTCTCTCTCTCTCTCTCCTCTTTTTCTCCTCTCTCTTCTCCTCTCCCCCCCTCTCTCTCCTCTCTCTCTCTCTCTTCCCCTCTCTCTCTTCCTGTCTCTCTCTCCCTCTCCTCCTCTTTCTTTCCTCTCCTCCTCCTTCTCTCTTTCCTCTTCCCCCCCTTCTCCCCCCCCCTCTCTCATCTCTTCTCCCTCTCTCTCTCCCCTCTCCTCCCCCTTTTTTCTCTTCCTTACCCCCTCTCTCTCGTGTCATCGCTTTTGCCACTCCCCTTTTAAAATATCTCCCCCCCGGCTTTTACCCTCTGTGCGCCCTGTACTGTACTTTCCCCTGGGTTATCCTATTTGGATTTATGTTCGGCAAAACACGGGGCTTTTGTCGCAGGGGTAAAAGGCCGTTTTTTATTGCTGAAGGTAAAAGGTAGGCGGGTGGGCGGGGCGGGAGCGAGTCAAGGGAGGGGGGAAATTGTTATTGTGTTGTGTTGGTTTTTTGGTTTTTTGTTTTAATTTTTACGGGAAACAAAGCCCACGTATGCCCAAAAAACACACAACACAAATAGCCACAAAAACCCCCCACAACCCCCACACCACCAAACCCACACACAACACACCCAAAACACATACAACATACATCATACATTACAAAATACTATTTTATAATTAATAATTATTTTTTTTAAAAAAAAAAAAATTTTTTTTTAAAATTTAAAAAATTTTTTTTTTTTTTTAAAAAAAAAAAAATTAAAATTAATAATATATATATTTTATATATATATTTATATAAATATTATGTATTATTTGTATTGTATTTTGTTTTTTTATTTTTTTTTTTATTATTTTTAAATTTTTAAATTTTATTATATATATAAAATATATAATTATATTATTTTATTATATTATATATATTATATATTATATATTATTTTTATTATTTATATATTATATTTATATTTTTCTTTTTTCTTTCCTTATTTTTTCATTTTTTAATTTTCTATTTTTTTTTTTTATAATTTTATATTAAATTTATTATATTTTTACTAATTATATATATTTAATATTTTATATCTTATAAATAAAATATTCCTTTTCCCCCCCCCTTTTTCTTTTCTTCCTCTGATTTAAATTTTATTTAAAATTGGTAATTTATATTTTTTGTTATACCTAATAGGGAATTTTTTATTTCCAAATTTTTTAAATTTTTTTTGTTAACTTTCCTTGTTTGAAAAAAAAAAAAATGCTTTTAGAAAGAATAAAAGCCCCATCATAAAAAAATATAAATTTTCAAGTTTTAAAAATTTTTTTCTGTTAGGTAAAAGGAACTTTTTCAAGGGGAATAAACGCCCACGCCCAATGTTTTTGCCAAAAAACCAAAAAAAAAAAACACCCAAATTAAAACCCCCTTTTTTAGAGTAATAATAATACACCATACATAACCCAACTAAAAAAAACAAAAAAAATTAAAAATTTTTTTAAAATAAAAAAATAAAATAAAAAATTATATAAAATAATTTTATATTAAAAATAATATATATATAATATATAATATACTTATATATTATTATAAAATTAATTATATTTATATATATATAATTATTAGATATAATAAAATATTACATAAGGGGTTCCCCTAAGATTCTGTAATTTCTATACTTTAAAATTAAAATTTTTTCTTTTTATTTTTTCCAATGGTCTTAGTGAAGCTCTCATTTATATATGTGGATTTGTTGTAAAATACAAGTTTTTATAAAAATAATATAAATTTTTTAAAAATTTTTTAAAAAATTTATCAAATTAAATTTTAAATAAAATAAGGTAAAAGGGTTGGGCGACCAAGGACTGTTTCCCCGGGGGTGAGTTTTGGGGTTTTTTTTTGGGGGGGGCCCTTTGGGCCCCAATTCCCGTTTTTTTGAACCTCCCCTTTTGTGGGAACGTAAAATTTCCGAAAACCCGGAAACCCTTTAAACCCCGTGGTTCCAAAAAAAGTAATTTTCTTGGAGAGGTGCCAAAGGGGAGATTTAAAAAAAAAATAAAATTTTTAAAATATATATATAACACACACACGCCACACCACACACACACACACACACATACACACACACGCACACACACCACACACACACATACAACACACACTACACACACACACAACACACACACCACACCACACACACACACACACACACACCAAACACATATTATATATAGATATATATATATATAGATAATAATATCTATAATATATATATATGTATATGCATATATCAGTCGCATTATTATGAAAACCGTAATTCATATTGACAGAGTATATAAAAGGTACTTATGATAGAATGAATAGTCGATCACAATACAAGAGAGAAATTGGACCGTTTCGATATCTGATATATAAAATATACATATATACTACGATATATATATATATAATCCTACTACTGATTCTATATTATATATAACTATATACACCAATCGTCTGCTAGTGATGTTGTGCTGTGTGTTGTGGTGTGTGTGTGTGTGTGAGTGTGTGTGTAATATCACATATATTATAATATAGTAGATGATATTATATATATATATAAATATATATATATATATAATAATATATATAAATATATATATATATATATATATCTATATATACTATATATATATATTAATACTTCAAATATATAGGCCGTGGGGCCGAGCGGTTTGGAGTATCGGACTCAAGGACTGTCACAGACGGCAATCTGAGTTCGAGGGTTCGAAGTACACCGGCCGGCGACGGTGCTCCCTTGGCGCAAGGAACTTCACCCGATTGCCCTCTAGAAAACGACTTTCGCCTTGAGAAGTCGAGCGCAAAGTGTCGTAGGGGAAGCTACACCGCCAGTGGCACAAAAACCGCGGTGATTAGAAGGGCATCCAATAGGCCAAGGGTGGCACTGCCAGATATCAACCTCTACAGTAGTGTGTCATTGTGGAGAGGCCTAGTCCGACCAAGTGAACGGAATGGCTGTGAAAAAAAAAAAAAATAAAACTATTAATATATATATATAGACATATAGAACTATATATATGTATGTATATGTATGTATGTATATGTATATATATATATATGGATCTATATATATATATATATATAATGATATATATATATAGTATATCTAATCGTACCATAACGGTAATAATGCATATAACTAATATAATAATAATATTCATATCTGGTAATATAATACATATACACTTACTTATAGATTCAGATACATATATAATATATACAGATATACATATATATACATATATATACACATATATACATATAATATAATTATATATACATATATATACATATATAACATCTTATAATCCATATATATATATCACATAATATATATGGATATATAATTTAATATATATATAAATATATATAAGATGCTATATATACTAATATATATATATATATATATATAGGTATGTGCGTGTGCGTGCGTGTGCGTGTGGAAGGGCGTACGTACGTACGTGCGGGCGGGCAGGCGTGAAGGAGTGATCGTGAGTAAGGAGGAGTGAGTGAATGATTGAGGAGTGTGTTATGTGTGTGTATATATTACATAGAGGAAAGAAAATCTTTTCTTCCAATATGCTACTGCTAAACTTTGTATTTGCTCTCAGTTACAAGGCTTCTTCCTACGTTTCAGTAAACAAAAGAAAAAAAAATTCCTCTTCAGCAACAAGAATAAACCGAAGCAACCCATACATCACGTAAAGTCCCACATCATAAAATCTCCACACGAGTATTAAAAAACACGCGCAGGCTTTTTTTCTCGTAGGCTGAAAAAGGTGAACACTTTTCCAGTGCCTGTTGCGAGCAGCCCCGCGCGGTCCGCGGCAAAGGCTTCGGCCAAGAGGAAAGGGCGCAGCTGCAAGGGAAAACAAAGGGAGGGAGGCAGCGCGGAATCAACGTGAGGCAGCTGCTCGTTTTCTGATGGGGGAGGGAGGGTGGATTACTGGCTACACTACAGACATATACACATATATGCACGCATACATACATATAGTGTGTATGTGTGCTTTGTTGTGTGTGTGTGTGTATTTATATAGCGATATGTATTTCAAATTTTTTTTTTTTTTAAATATATATTATATATATATATATATATATATATATATATATATATATTTATATACTATAAATATATATATGTAAATATATGTATATATATATATATATATATATATATAATATAATATATATATATATATATATATATATATATATATATATATATATATAATATGTAATACGAGGGGCGCCCAGTAAAGATTCTGCCTGACCCCCTTTCCCTATCATTATGACGTACAGGAATGAAAGATGTTCAGTTATAGTCTTTATCTCAATAGGCCCATCAAACAGTGACACACTACTCCAATCGTTTATATTACAAGCTGTGGAATCCTTGCTTGAGAAATACACAGGTGCGTTTGAGATGCCATGAAGTACTCAGGAATCAGTGTCTCATCCTCGTGGAGGAAACGCTTGCCCTCAAAAAGCATTGCAAGGGAAGGAGGTGAAAGTCAGTGGTGCAAAGTCAGGAGCATAAGGAATAAGAGGAGGTATGTCGTAGCCACAGGACTGCCCTTCAATCTGGGTAACGTGAGATTTGTGAACAGGGAGCGTTTGTCTTGTAGGAGGTGGACACTTGTCAACATTCGCGCTCTTGGTTTTGAATAGCATGCCCCATTTTCTGTGGCGTGAAGCGTAGTAAATTCCTGTTAATGTTGTACCCAGACTCCATCATCACTACTCCATGTGGTTTCAAAAGGACTGTGAGTTATGACCTTGCTGCCCGAGAGGTGCCATATATGTTTGTGGTGTATATATATATATATATATATATATATAATATATACTATCTATATTATATATATGATTACATATTATATAGCTTTATATATATTATATATATTATTATGTGTGTGTGTGTGTGTGGTGTGGGTGTGTCTGTATGTGTGTGGTGTGTGTGGTCGTGGTGGTGGGTGTGTGTTGTTTGTGTGTGTATGTTGTATGGTATGTGTATGTGTATGTGTATGTGTATTTGTATGTGTATGTATGTGTGTTGGTGTGTGCTGTGTGTGTGTGTCGTGTGTGTGTGTGTGTGTATGTATGTATGTATGTATCGTATGTAGGGATGTATGTATGATGTATGTTATGTATGTAGTATGTATGTATGTATGATATATATCTATCTATATATATATATATATATAGATATATATATAATTATATATATATAAATATATATAAACTAATAATATCAACATATATTATATATATATATAGTTATATACGATAGATATATATATAAATATAATAATAGATTTATATATATATATATCGGTATATTTATAGATATATGTATGTGTATATATAATATATATATAACTCTATATATATATATAATATATATATATATATTATTATATATATATATATATGAATGATAAAACTACTGATAAACTACATATGGCTAGAATAACAACACTGCGCAAACCAAGATTTATCGAAAATGAGACAAACAGTTTCAGGAATCCATCTTCAGATCGGACTTAGATGAAATCCAGCGGATTCAAAACTTTTTTTTCAATAATTCGGTTGTGCATTGCGTATTTTAGCCATATGTATATGTGTGTGGGGGGGGAGGGGGGGAGGTGGACTGCAGCAATACCCTGACAATACAATGCTCAGCATGCTAGGCATTGTTGGCATTCACACCCACTCAAACTATCCAGAATCACCTACTGAGCCCCCAGAGACCGAATCTGGCACTCCAGTCAATGTAAATGCCATCATGGGCCAATAATTATTGGTTTACAGCAAACTGCAAGTGCTGTGGGTTATGGTGGGGTTTTTTGAAGCGTGAATGTTCTTAATAGCAAGCCCATATACTGGTTAATGAAAGTGCTTGCATGGTGAAGGTTTGTGAAGTCATGGAGTAAGGGCAAGAACTGCTCTGCACTAACATTTTCACATCTGAATAGTGATGAAAGTAGAGCTGCTATTCAAACGCAACCACTGCAGAAACATCAATATCACCAATGAATGTTGTTATCCTACGCGAGGCCTCTGAGTGTCTGGAAAATCTAATGGCAGCTCCAGAGGCATTTTGATGTGAAGCCTTGGGATTTTGGAGCTCTCTGGAACAAGACCAAGATCTATTGTTAGTATTTTGAGGATCTATAGGAGGACCTCTTTAGTTAGTATGTCGCGTGTGGTGAGAATATTGACAGTACACACCAGTGTTGCATACACTCGAAGTGTAGTTTATGTTGACTCCTCTGAAAGAAACGAGGATTGCTGTCATTGCGTGGGACCTTGGTGAACAGGGGTCAGTCGACATATAAGCTCATCATGATCGCCGGCGAGACACCCCAGACACAGGAAAAAAGTCCTGAGAGTGTGGAGGTGAGTGGAAGAGAAGTGGCCACGGACGGGGAGGAGAGCCTTCCACAGCCAGGCACAGAGGTGCATCAAAGATCCCCGGGAGATGATTGTGGCGCAGAGGCACAGCTGGTTTATCGGTTTCAAGGTAACCCATAGAAACTTTGAAACTCTAGTGGAGATTCGACTCCAAGAAACAAGCTACATCGCTTTCAGGCAACGGTGAAGGTCAGCAGCAATGCATTCTTGGGGGACGCTGCTTCAGGGGAACATAGGTGGAGAAGCCATCAGCAGGTCCCAGGCCTCCTGCAGGTAATAGGCCATAGTCAAGGACCACACCAAGTTTGCCTTTCAGAAGGCAACTGATGGACAATCTCACGGTAATGCCTGGGGAATGGACAGGGTTGGCTGGAAGCGAGATTTGAGTGCTGGGATAAAAGTACCACCAAGGAGAGACATATAGGCAAGAGTAGGAGGAGATGAAACAGTCAAAGGATGAAATAATGCCGCTGGAGATAGGGGTCAGCGGCGGGAATGTCTGTCTTACTGCTGACGGATATACCACATAGTGTGGAATCCCATCCTAATCAAGCTGCTGCCTGAATTAACGTGAAAGTCTCCTTGCTTCCACACTTCTTTACCTTCCTCCCTTAGG
This sequence comes from Penaeus monodon, assembly GCF_015228065.2. Taxonomy (NCBI): domain Eukaryota; kingdom Metazoa; phylum Arthropoda; class Malacostraca; order Decapoda; family Penaeidae; genus Penaeus; species Penaeus monodon. The sequence continues at coordinate 21,601 of NW_023658360.1, forward strand.
CTGGTCCACCCTGCGCAAAGTCGCTCAATCCTCCAACCTGACCTGACGCTCCCTTCACTTCCGTTCTCCTGTCCTCATCTTGGGACTGCATGCTCTCCTCTTCTGTTATACCCCTTCTCTCCTTTCCTCCTTCAGACGAGATGGAATCCAGGTGGATTATTGACAACGTGTAGTTCATTTTCACATAAAATCTAGTTTTGCAATGTGGGTTTTTCTGCCACAGTATAACACGAAGAGGTTTTACCATTCTTTTATTTTTAAATATTTTAATATAATTATATATTATATATAAAATATATTATTATTTTATATATATATATATATATATATTTATAAATATATATATAAAAAATATATAAAAAAAAAAAACCACACCACAACACTCCACCCCTGCACTCACGCACGCACCCACATAAATCCTTGTAATAATCCCCAAATTTACAAACCCCGCATTAAAAAAGTTTAAATACCCTATACATTAGTATTTAAAATATTCTTTTAAAAAAATTTTCATTAGCTGTTTGATTTTGAAATATTTTTTTGTTGAAAATTTTATCCTTTTCTTGCAGATCAAGGTTTTCATTAAAAATCCACCAGCAGATCGAGTTTTTCCCTATGGTGCATAGACCACAGGGAAAAAATAAAAATATATTCGCACTCATCTATTTAAAGACAAAGCTAAAAAAAGGGAAAAAGTTGAGAACTGTAAAAACTGTAGTAAACGTATAAATAAAAAGAATCACATATCTATTGCATTCATTTAATCCCAACCAATAAATATAAAAATTTTGAGAATATAAATCAAAAGTTTCAAAGTTCAAAGATTTCCCTTCACATTCAAAAGTTTTTTACATTTTTTACAACGAAAACTATTCCTTAAAACTGACACAGGTATAGCCTTGTCTGCAAAGCTGAAGTTCTGAAAAAGGCTGTACTATGTAAAAGGAATTCACAGTTATCATTAGTTGTATTTGATTTCAACATAAATTTTTGGCTATTATTCTTTTTTTTTACAAATTTTGCTTTTGCTAATAATAAAGTGTACTTGTAAATGTCCCTTTACCGTAGAAGATAAGTATTCATCATCATGTATTTTTTTTCTGTTGAATGAATTCCCAAATTCAGAATGAAATGAGACACAAATTCAAAAACACAAAGGTAAATCAGACTAAAAAGAAAACACATGTTCTGTAATATTCAAAGAGTTCCAGCATATACAATTTTATCCCTAACTCACATTATTTTTTTTTTACATCAAATAACCATCTTTTAAAAAAGGAACTGATTCCCTGATCACATAATATATATATAAACTTTATATTGCAAAACTCAGTAACAACTCTTCATTCAAGAACAAACTAACATAATATTGGTAAATTTTTATGCATCTTCCTAAAAATTTAAATTTCTTAAGTCAATCAGACCTGAACACTCACCAACCTTAAAATTTTTTCACATGTATTAATTACACCAGTTTCTTAAATGAAACATGTTTAACATTTTTTTTAAGATTTTATACTTTTCATTAAAAAAAAAATACAACAAAACTTTATTTTTCAGAATCAGAAGTTTAATTTTAAAAAGAAGAATAAAAAAAAAAAAAAGAGGGAAAAACCTGACCTTTTTCCCCTTGTAACACAAAATCATTGCAAAATTTAAAGGCCCTTTTTAAACCCAAAAAACCCAAAAAAGAAATTATGGGAGAAACCTGGGGCTGTAAATTTGAGCTTTTGTTTTTACGAGATTAAAACATCTGTTTTTGTCTGCGGCATTGCAAGAAGTTGTGAAAAATAAACCGGGAACGAAAGGGGGACAAATGAAAACAAGCAGTGGGAGAAAAAAAAAAAATTATCTGAAAACCCTGTATTAAAACTTTTTGCAGAACCAACAGGCAAGTAATTTCACGCGGGGGAACTAAAAAAGGGGTTATTTTTATCCCATTTCTTTTTTAAAATCCTAAGATTCAAAGTGCAATGGCACAATCCCTTTTTATAAAAATGACTATAGGTGATCTATTTACACTATCCTAGAAAAATAAAGGATGAAACCCAAAGAATTTATATTTGTACTAAAAAGGCCATAAAGCGGGTTTTTAATAAACAAAAATTAAAAAGTAAAAAACTTTAATGAAGATCTCATAAAAATAGGGCTTTTTAAAGAAAAAAACAAAATGCATACAATTTGAATATTCAAATCTAATAGTTAAATTTTACTGCATTTTGGGGTGTGTGGGTGTGTGGTGGGGTTTGGGGTGTGTGTGGGGTGTGGTGTGTGTTGTGGGGGTGGGTTGTGTGTGTGTGTGTGTGTGTGTGGTGTGGGTGGCGCGCGCTGCGTCACTGAATAGGGTATGGATACACAAGAGAGATGTATAATCATACGTAGTATGCATGAAATTTAAATACTAAAATTGGCAAAAAAATCAGAAAACAAAAAAACAAAAATCAAACCCCCAAAACCCAAACCCTCGCAAGGGAGTCCCAGAAAATTCTTGCGAAAGACATGCGGTCAAAGAAGATGCAAGGCTATCATACTGCAGACCCTTTACAGAATTTTTTTTTTTAATAAGAGCTCCCTAAACAGGAACAAATCATTTTTATAAAATAAGCTGAGCCATCTTTCTTTGATGCTCCCAATTTCCCCTTTCCAACATCTTGCCCTTTTTTTTTTGCAATGAAGAAGAATAAGAAGAAGAAGGAAGAAGAAAAAGAAGAAGAAGAAGGGGAAGGAGAAGGAAAGGGGGAAGGAGAAAGGGGGAAGGAAGGAAAGGAGAAGGA